>NC_082399.1:11194303-11211803 GCF_031168955.1 Gadus macrocephalus
TCCTTCACCCCGGCCTCCGATACACACACACACACACACACACACACACACACACACACACACACACACACACACACACACACACACACACACACACACACATACACACACACACACCAACGTAACAATACACAGCCTTGAATTTGGCGAAGGCTAACTATAGATTTATAAAGTAGGCCAATCGCTAATAGAGAGGAAAAGTAGAGTGAGAGGCAGAGAGAGGGAGAGAGAGAGACAGAGAAAAAAGATACACAGTCCGGTTTGGTTCGGTTTTTATTTTCTTGACTGCACACAAACAGAAACACACAAAAAGACACAGAAGCACACTCCCTAAAGAAACAATTGCTCCTCGTAATGGAGTAGCTGTGATAAAAACAGAGACACTGGGATGAGGTTTGAAGGACAGGAGGTTGGCTGAACCGCCGGAACTATGTGTTTTCAAGTCTCAATGTGGCAAAGACGGGCTAATTATGATATTAAGATTGCAGGCGCAACACCGGAGGAAGTTCACCCCCGCTAACCGCTGTCAATGAACTAGCATAATATAACCGCTTTATGTTCTGCTCATGGGCACGGCGTTCCTTAAGAACGTGTCACAGACGCCGCGCGTCTAGCATGAACTCATCACGCGGCCCTCGCAGGCGGGCGACCTTGGGACTGCGAGCGGCGAGCTAACAGGAGCGAGGAGTCTCTCGCCGTTGAGCACGTCGCATATTAAGCTAATGTTTTTCCATAACTCTAAAATAATGCAGCTCGCAGAAATGAAACACCACCATTACGAGACCTCTATCTTGACGGTGTGGGGCTGCGAGGTGCGTTTGCGCGACTATCTCCCACACGTGTGTGCATAAGACATATCTCATCGCGTTGGTGACAATATTCCATTTAAGGCTTTTATCCTATGCTACTATCAAGGGCGACGGCAGTGGAGAGCGTAACGGGGAGAGATAAGCTGTTTGGGGGGACGGGATAGGGGGGACGGGGAGGATTTCAGAGTGACACATTTCAAATGATCATGAGGTGTGAACAGTTCACGGTCAACATTACAACACTTCCCCGGCAGACAAAGGAAATGGAATGCATATGGAAAAATAGAGCGGAGAAGATAGAGCCCCTGGAGTGCTGAGGAACCGCGACACGTATGTGTTCGTCCCTACTGTTGTACGTTCACGTAAACAGTGTCGGCATGAGAGTGCGTCTGTGTGTGTGTGTGTATCTGTTTATAAGTGAGGTGGCGGTGTGTGCATGTATGTTTGTGTGTATGCACTGTATATGTAGGTGTGTGTGTGTATGTATATGTAGGTGTGTGTGTGTGTATATATATATATGTTGGTGTGGGTGTGTGTCTGTTTGAGTGTTTTTGGGTCTGTGTGTCTGTGTGTGTCTGTCTGTGTGTGTGTGTAAGTGTATGTGTATGTGCGTCTGTGTGTCTATATGTGTGTGTGTGTGTGTGTGTGTGTGTGTGTGTGTGTGTGTGTGTGTGTGTGTGTGTGTGTGTGTGTGTGTGTTCGGCGGGGGGGTCTGTCCAGTAGAGATAGGCTGACCCCCAGAGGAAGACAAATGGTGCCAGCAGGGGGTCCGGGGGGCTGACAGTTGGGCTTCACACGGTAATGGACGCTGACCTGCTGGGGTCAGCGCTGCCACGCACACTGGCAGGGTCCCATTCCTGAACGGGACCCCTGGACCCCTGGACCCCCTAGCCCCACCAGGCCAACCTCCAGTAATCCGACACTGACCAAACAGAAGCGGGCACACACACACACACACACACACACACACACGATGAAGACATTCCATAGGATGGACCTACAAAGGGAGGGAGTGTGTGTGTGTGTGTGTGTGTGTGTGTGTGTGTGTGTGTGTGTGTGTGTGTGTGTGTGCGTGTGTGTGTGTGTGCGTGTGTGCGTGTGTGTGTGTGTGTGTCGGAGTGGATGTTAACGATTAATCGATGATAAATTATTCATCATTAGACATTCACGTGGAAATCAAGCTTAACAATCAAAATGATTCATTTTTGTTTCGAGGGTCCCTCCCAGCACAAGATGGATTTCTGACATTTAATGAATAGAGCGTGGGAAACAATACACAACAATACACTGCTTGAACGGGCCTCTGAATTAACCATCTAGACTAGACAGCAGAGAAGACTCTGACGCCCGGTACAGTTGAATTGTTCCAACCCGACTTGGTGTGCCGATCAGGTTTATGTTAGAGTTTCAGACGTCAGGACGTCAGTGGCTTATCTCACTGGTGTGCTAGTCACGCAGGCATCATGCTTTGAAGCGACCCAGTTCGATTCCCACCGGTGGTCCTGTGGTGTATGTCATCTCCGGTCTTCTTCAACCCACTTCCCTGTCTCCCTTCACTGTCCTGCCCAGAAAAATATAACTTTCCATTGTTGTTTTGTTGATATATTATACGGTGAAATACTTCCAGAAATTGATTTTATTTTGCTTTAAACTAGAGCTGTCAGTTAAACGCGTTATTAACGGCGTTAACGCAAACCAAATTTAACGGCGTTAAAAAAATTATCGCGCGATTAACGCAATTATTATCAAAAAACCAAAAAAAACCGACTGCTATGTTCAAATGACATTGGTTCAAAGCAGTCGTTTAATTGCACTATAGGCTCTTTTTTTGTATCGTCCTGTTTTGATCAGTATATGCCAATGTTGATATCAATAAAAAATCATTTGCACAAGGCAAGCCGATACACTTCACCATGTTGATAAGAGAATTAAAATGAGAAGAATAATTGGACAAAAAAATCAAGGGATATTTAGCATAGAAAAATAATTTGCGATTAATCGCGATTAATGTGAGTTAACTATGACATTAATGCGATTAATCCCGATTAAATATTTTAATCGCTTGACAGCTCTACTTTAAACCATTTGCAAGTACAGCGCTGGGTTTTCAGAGCAGGAGCAGCAGCAGGGAGACAGAGACGGCAGCGGTAAGAGACAGCAGCAGAGGTAGCAGTAGCACAGTCGTTAGCGCTAGCTGCCAGAATCCTGGATGCTGTGGCATGCCCAGTCAAGGGACTCCCTGACTGTCTCTCTGTCTCAATCCATACCATCTGAGGGAAGAACCGAGGGGGGAGAGGGAGATCAAGAGAGAGAGAGAGAGAGAGAGAGAGAGAGAGAGAGAGAGAGAGAGAGAGAGAGAGAGAGAGAGATAGTAAAAAAATATGTCAAAAGTGGAGAAAAGAGAGATATTAATGTGATGTTCACGCACGCACACACACACACGCACGCACGCACGCACGCACGCGCACACGCACACGCACACGCACACACACACACACACACACACACACACACACACACACACACACACACACACACACACACACACATTGTTCGGAGCAGGAGGAGGTAGGACAACAGACCTCAAGGACACTGCCACCACTCCTACTTCCATCCCCATAGCAACAACATACTCAGCCATAATACAAAATGTAAACAGGTTGATTTGCTTGAGTGTTGACTTGAGTGCTGTCTCCCCAACCCTTATGTTAGAATTAGAACTTGTATTTTTATCTTCAAACTTTACTCACAGTGACAGATGATTTCACCATCTCAACGGCAGCCAGGTGGCTTCTACAGTTCTCATTAAGGCAACAGTGGGGGTGGATGACACATGGGTGGATGATAATACCCACAATGCAATTGGGGGAAGATAACTTCTGAGGAAAGAGTGCTGCTGGGTTTTCTTAGCCAATTACAGCATGTCAAGAGCAAGTCAAGCATGTGTGTCGTACATAACAAAACAGCAACCTATGTACACACACACACACACACACACACACGCACAACATGCACACACACACACACACACACACACACACACACACACACACACACACACACACACACACACACACACACACACACACACACACACACACACAGACACCCCCTGCAACTGGCAGTTTGACTTGATGAAGCGGGACTCGCAGTCACTCCGTCCCATTACAAAAGGAAACGCGTGACAGCAGAGTGCAGTTACTGGAATCTACGATTATTGGCCAACGCAACACTCACTGACACGGCAGTTCTTTCTGGAGGCCCGCAGGCAGCCAGCCCCAGCCGCCCAGGTGATGAGCATAGCACAACGCTACATTAGCTCACTGCTTAATATGGTGGCGTAGGAGGGAGAGATGTGTGGAAGATGGTAATCAGTGTGTACAGTCGAATAAGGATACGGAGGCTGCTATGAAGAAAAGGTTATTGAAATCTTTCCGATGGCGGGACCCTAGCAACCGGTTAGTGCCGAAACGTGGTTGACTGTGATTGGCAATTCTCTACTGCTTATTCTATGCTAACTATCACTTAACGGTCGCTAAACCTCATTCTGTTGTACCTTCAGCAGCCTTTCTAACAGCAAATTATAACTACTTGTTTTTCTGCCAACTATCATAACTACTTCTCATTCCATCCATTAATGATCAATTTCAATCTAATTGCTAAACATAGACACCCATCGTTATCTCCCACCTCGCTTCCACTGCTGCCACTTTCTTCTCTATTTTTCAAGTTTTAAAACCACTCAATACAATGAAGTAATATAGAGACTGTATATAGAGTGAGCGTTAAGTCATTTGCACACTTTTTTTCCTGTGTAGAAAGGGTTTCATGTAGCCTTATGCATTTCATATGAATAGCGTTCATATGAACATAAGTATTCAATACTGATTGACCCTGCCACAGTTAAACTACACCTTGGATGTCTCTCTCTCGCTCTCTCGCTCTCTCTCTCTCTCTCTCTCTCTCTCTGGGCCAACACGTGTTTGGGTTTACCTCTGGCGGAGGCCTTCGGTCAGTGGGAGCTCTGGGAAGACTGTAGCCCTTTGTCTGTGGTGCCATTAATCAAGTGTCCTTTAACACAAACACAGAAAGCAGATGAGAGACAGAGAGGAATCCTGAAGGGGAGGGTGGAGGGTGGAGGGTAGGGGGCCTGACAGCAACTCACTTTGGGTGAGGGAGGAGGGGGAGGAGAGGTGGGGTGGTTTAGGCCGGGGCGCTGGATCATTTCAGGAGTGCAGTGGGCTGAAATGTAAATGTTCTTCCTCTTTAGTCTGCCTCTCTATTTAAAGCCTGGAGTGTGCCTATAAGCAGTGCTACCCACTGGTCTGTTCCGCTGGAGTGTGAAGTGAATCTGAACTTCATATGCGTTTGTATTCATCATGCCATGACACTGCCATGAAATTGGATCAGATCCAAACATTAAGGAAAGCAAACAGAGCAGAAAATGTATTTGCTTAAATTTCAGATTTGGGGTAAAAATTAAGCTAGAGCACAAGCGTTAATGAATGATTGCGTTAGTAAATGATTGTGTAGAGTTTAGATCTTAGGCTGTATCCAAATATTCACTTTCAATGACAATAGCTTATCTTTAATATCACATCATGTAAATCAGCTTGCAATAGTTCTCTCTTGTCATCTTAATATCTCTTGCCGTATTCACCCTGAGAGAGAGAATAAGAGGATATGAACAAGAATAAACTAAATAACCACTTTATTAAAAAATATATAATTTTATTTCGGGAAAGGAGTAGGCTACGTAAACACTAGTTTAAATCCGTAGAAAGAAAGGCTATAGTTTCGCAACACAGGCCTCTAAACCATAACTCTGTCCCTCCATGTCTGCTTCTGGTCGGTATACATTGTGCTAAATGCTATGCTAACACCGAAAGAAAGTGGCCCCCAAGCAGGACATCCTGACGTCCAGGGGTCCCCCCCCCACTAGTTCTGACACCCACCGACCACATGGGGGTGGTCAGTGGGTGTTGGTGGGTGGGGACGACCATGAGTCAACAACCTACAAAAATTAACAACATTTTTGACGTGATTCCACAGCTGAAGCAGGGGGTGGTCTGTCTCGTTGGCCGCGTGAGAGGGAGTGAGGGGAGGAACCTGTGATGTGGTTTGAGAATCACCATCAGTTGGGCGTTAACACAGTTCACGCAAAATTTGCAGGTGTTGATATTTCCCTGGAGTGATGCGTACCCTCCGTCAGAAACGATTCTATCACAGAGAAACAATGTCGTACATACATTTGCAATTGCCGGTTCTAATTACAAAGGGGGCCCAGTGAGCACACACACACACACACACACACACACACACACACACACACACACACACACACACACACACACACACACACACACACACACACACACACACACACACACACACACACACACACACACACACACACACCTCTTACACAACAAGGCAAGGATGGCCTGGATACAGTACGCACACAAAAACATGTATTCCTTTCAAACAGCTAGTCATGCCACAAACACACACACACACACACACACACACACACACACACACACACACACACACACACACACACACACACACACACACATAAACCACAGGATGTGAATTAGCCCTCGGAGAGTCTTCTAGGGGAGCCGATCGATCGGCATTGAGTGCGGACAAGGAGCCCACGCGATCAATAGGCAGCCATTACAAAGATGTGGCCCTTGAGGTCTGAGGACTGGATGTGTGTGTGTGTGTGTGTGTGTGGGTGTGGTGGGGGTAGGAGGAGGGGACTAACGAACAGATACCGCTGGAGGGAGCGCATCCACCCCCCCACCCCTTGACACAGTATGTCACGAAGGGTTTTTCTTCATGGAAGACACAGCTCTCATCTGTTGTGTTGCTCACCTTTCAGTCTGTGTTCTTTCAGGAATTCAGTCAGTGCACGTGTGTCACCTGGGCGAAGAACACCAGCTCACGTGGACGCATGAAGGACTTACCCACCTTCCTCCCTACCGTCAACGATTTCTCTTCTCATCTTCTCATCGCTAGTTTTATAAAGACCAACTTTCCAAACACAGATCTTCCACCCTTTTCCATTATTCCAAATGCCAGAAGTAGCCCGCCAAGTTCCACAAGCCACCCACCTATTGCGCCGAGGGCTGAAATGCATCGCGGGAAAAGAACGGCAGTGTCTGTTACGAATGTCTCGGGCCGTTCCCCCCCCATGTCGGTATAGTACAGTTGGGAGTCGGTAGTCTATGGATTATTGTTTCATCCCATAGTAGAACTGCATGGATCAGTGTCTTTATTCCCGTTATTAAGGCTTCAATGGCTTCGATTGGAAGGGAAACTGAAATGACCTGAATTCTGTCACAGGATAACTCTTATGAGTGCGCACTGTGCTCATAAAATTAATTTTTGTGTGTGTGATATGAATGTCTATTCAACACACACACACACACACACACACACACACACACACACACACACACACACACACACACACACACACACACACACACACACACACACACACACACACACACACACACACACACACACACATACCTCCACACACCGTTTGAAAGTGCCAGGCCAGTGTCTCCCCAGAGGAATTAAACCAATGAAGCAGAATCAGAACTGGCCCTCATTCTCTCCCTCTCCTTCCTTTCCTCCCTCCCTCTCTCTCCCCCACTCCCTCCCTCCCTCTCCATCTCGCTCTGTCCATCTCTAATGGAACAGCCATTAGACGCAAGCTTCAGCCACAAGCTGGCTGAATAGAAAGATATAAAGGAGGAGGAAAAGTGCGGTGGTTGGATCACGTTGTGGGGAGCGGGCCTATAAAAAGCCAGTCGAATGCTTTTACCAGAGCTTATGAAACTGGAGCAAGGTGCCAAGTCGCCCTGACCACTCCCCCTCTCCCTGCCCCCAGAAAACCTCTTCTGTGGCTGATCAAAAGGAATGGGACACACACACACACACACACACACACACACACACACACACACACACACACACACACACACACACACACACACACACACACACACACACACACACACACACACACACACATGTATGTTTTACACCCACACCCACACACACACACACCCCATTACACACTCACAAATACACAATATAACACACACGCACACACCAACAGCCAAACATACATTACACCTAAACACACGCACGTGCATACATTAAAGATAAACACACGCACGTGCACACACACTCACCACATTATGGCTGGTTCAGACTACACGGTTTCAGCCCGATTTTGCCCCGATTCATTCGTCGCAGACAAATTTGCGAGTCATACACGATTTTGAAAAGTCGGAGACGAGGTCTTGTAATGTGACATGCTTGCGATCTTAGAGACACTAATCTAAGCGTCTATTATAATTTAAGCGTCTTAGAGTACCATATTAAGCGCTATATACATTTCATTCATTATTATTATTATTATTATTATTAATCAGATTTTAAATGCCACGACGAAAGTATGGCATGCCAGAAATTTGGGGGAATCGCATGACGTATCCATTGTTGGAGGACATGGAGGGACATGGAGGGAATCCCGCAAACAGCTGGAGCCCAAGGGCAGTGTTTACTAAGTAGTAAAGAACTAACTAGTAAAGTAAAGACTAGTGGAGATGCGCGGTTGGCGGTCATACCCGCGGACACCGTTGAGAATCCACGGTCAGATTGCGTGAAAAAAATGAATACTTGGAGGAATTTCGGGCGGGTCGGAGTTGAAATAAATATATAATAAGTAGGTCAACATATTGACTAGACGAACGGCAAACTGACCAATTTGACATGCTACTAACTAGACTTCACTGCACTGCGCAGAGGACCGCCATCATAATGCCAAGTATAGGAACTCAGGATCCAGTGTTATTTACACTTTGTTACTGCGTTGATGCTGCGTGCATCGTGAACGATACAAAGAAAACTCGCCTCTGTACTTTTGGCTTGAGCCATATTTTTGCTTGTGAGTGAAAAGTATTGGTCAACTGCAACCATCACAGCTGATCACACGCCTGTACTATAAACAGAGAGGCGTGGTGGGAGTCACGTAACCATGAACCAAAATCATTTCACTGTGGAAAGTGGATGCAAAACATTCCCGAAACAATATGAAAACGATAGTGTGGACAGAGATCGTGTGCGTTTTTATATTTACCTGGGTTAGTGTGGACAGGGGCTACAGCCCGAGAGCATTGCACCCTTGAATCTTATTGTGTGGCCAGTCTTCCGACGAGACAAGGCCCGATTTCATGGCGTTGTGATCGCATAGTGTGACATGTTAAATGGTGGAGGAATATCTGAGATTCGTGTCGTCTGAACCAGCCGTACACACACACACACACACACACACACACACACACACACACACACAGATTGACTGGGCTGGGCCGATACTAGACAATACTAGAAAGGGTCCTGTCGTATTCTGGTGTCTGAGTGAGCTGTTCACCTTTGTGACATTTGTGCATCACAGGTGGTGTGTGTGTGTGCGTGCGTTAAAGTGTGTTGCCTTAATCTCCACCACCCTCATCAACATTGAATCTCTGTTCAGATCATCATGCGCCCCCAGGACTCTGCTGCCTCAGCAGATAACTGTCATTTTGGGGGCCTTCAGCAGCAGCAGCTTCCCTGCTACATGCACCATTTGACCGGTTGGTGTTTCGAGACACACCTCTGAGGAGGGTTCGGCAACGCACACCATTGAATCAACTACACTGCAAGAGACACTCTCCTCTCGCCCTGAGAGGAAAATGAGAGGGACAGAAATTCACAAAGAAGTCTTAATGCATTTTTTGTGATGGTGATTTTGAGGTGTTGGATCGTACATCAATAAAGTATTATCCCATCTCATCTCTTTCTTGCGTCACGTTTATAACCTGTTTCGTCCCCGAGTCCCTCTACATGTGTCGCTCAGGTCTTCCCCTGCCTTTAAATTACAGAGAGAACACACGGTCCCCTCCCCTTTAATTGGTCCAGGGACCAGACCACCACCTGCCCCTTTAAGAGACTGTTCCAAGTGCCTGTGTGCTGGGCTGGGGAGTGCTGAGACAGGCTCCCCTGTACACCGCATGTTCTGTATTATGTAGTGTGTGTGTGTGTGTGTGTGTGTGTGTGTGTGTGTGTGTGTGTGTGTGTGTGTGTGTGTGTGTGTGTGTGTGTGTGTGTCTGTGGAGCTATGTGGGTACGTATGTCTGCATGTGTGTGCATGGAGGTATGTGGGTACGTATGTCTGTGTGTGTGTGTGCGCATGAAGGTATGCGGGTATGTGTGTGTGTGTGTGTATGTGTTTTTGTCTGTGCGTTTATCTGAAAGTGTGTGCGTGTGTGTGTGCATACATGTGTAAGTGTGTGTGTGTGTGTGTGTGTGTGTGTGTGTGTGTGTGTGTGTGTGTGTGTGTATATATGTCTAAGCGATGTGTGTTTGTGGGTACATGGGTAAGTACATGTGTGTGCGCGTGTGTGTGTGTGTGTGTGTGTGTGTGTGTGTGTGTGTGTGTGTGTGTGTGTGTGTGTGTGTGTGTGTGTGTGTGTGTGTGTGTGTGTGTGAGGCGGCGGGAGGGGGAGGGGTGGGGGGTGGTTCCCTACAACCCGGCCCACCAGGGTGGATTTGTTGATGCGTTGCTGCTGCCAAGTTCCTGTCAGGAGGCGCCCTGGAGAGGAAGCGCAGGCCGCTCCGCCAGCTCCGCCAGCTCCGCCAGCTCCGCCCTGGCTCCCCCGCCCCCCGGCTCCACGCCGCCGACCAGAGAGAACAAATACGCAAGCTATGTGGCCCGCTTTATAGAGCCATCGGCCCGCCCCCGTCCAGTCCAGGGGTGCACGCATTACCACGACCACACACACACACACATGCTCACACACGCGTGCGCATGCACACGCACGCACACACAAACACACACGCTCACACACACACACACACACACACACACACACACACACACACACACACACACACACACACACACACACACACACACACACACACACACACACACACACACACACACATAAATGCACATGCTCACAAACACACACACACACACACACACATGCTCACATACACACATCCAACTTGTCCCCTTAGGAAGTGCTCCAAAAACACACAAAAGTGAGGTCATAAGCAGCAGTCTTCATTTGTTGACCTAAACAGTTTAACACCCATTTGCTGAAAATACTAAAAAGTGGTACAAAGTCATTAAAGTAATGTTTTACAAGCGGCTCTCCGTTGTGCTGGGAACTCTATCTACACATTAAAGTGGTAAATGGTGTGTGTGTGTGTGTGTGTGTGTGTGTGTGTGTGTGTGTGTGTGTGTGTGTGTGTGTGTGTGTGTGTGTGTGTGTGTGTGTGTGTGTGTGTGTGTGTGTGTGTGTGTGTGTGTGTGTGTGTGAGATACAAACCCCAGATACATTGAGTGTCTTGGCATGGTAAACTCCATGTGTAATAATACAAGAGCCCAGCATCGGACACTGATATTGACACGCCTGTGTAGAGCGACAATACATACAAGACAAGAGGCTGTTGGAATTCAAACCAAAATCAATGCAAACAAACACGCACTAAAACAATACACTTACTTAGAAGAACAAGGCTCTAAACCAGTAGAAAGGTTGTAACAAGCGCAGTAGCATTTAATCCCTGTCAATGCAGCCAAGGCTGGCAAACTTCTTCCACTCAAAATAGAATCTACTTCTTCTTTAAACCTCATTAGTATGTTTGAAGACTGAAAAAGGGGAACACTGATTGAGGAACAATCATTGATAGAGAAACTTATAATTATCTCCCTTATTTTGACATCATGAATGTATTGCTTGAATAACCGCCCAAAATATTTGGCTGGGACAAAAGTTCCACCCAGAGGTGGGTGACAGCATCGTGAAGAGCCATGGCCAGCCTTTGGACATGCAATCAAGCACGTTCGTGTTGGTATCCACTCATCATCTACGCTAGCAGACCAAGCGATCGCCTCTGCAAACCCAGGCTGCTGTAATCCTGGCCAGGATCATGGAAATTCTGGTGTAAAAAAAATACGCCAGTTGCAAAAATTGCTCAATTTTGTCCCATTTGTGTCATTTTCACTTTTCTAACATCCAACACTGCACGGCCATTAGGGAGATTTCAACATGTTTTCACAAGCTCAGAGTAAAATACTGTTTGCAACAATCTTTAATAACACGTTTTGGACCATAAACCTTGGAAAGCCTTTTTTTCTTTTTACGTAACATTTATAAAAGGACCCTATTCATCTGCTCAAAAAACAAAGTTCGCCCATGAATTGTCTGGCCCACTCCAACACAACTGCACTTTCAGTCACAAACCGCCGATTCATATTTAACAAGTACACTATGACAGATTCAAAACCGGCCCGGAAAAAACTGCACTTCATGGTGTCTGATCTCGATCGTAGATCGGTCTTGACAATACAGCCCTTCCCAAAAATTCTCCCCGAACATGCTGGAGATTAAGAGTAACAGTGCGTACCGCGTTGGTATCAGAGCACCGCTTAGACATGGCTGCTGATGTTGTGAGTCACCTGTCAGTCAGCCGGGGTCACTGAACAGAAGTGACGAGAGGGGAAAGGAAAGGGCGACTCAAGGTTAGAGCCGCTTGCCTACACAACAAGTAGAACAAAGGTCAGCATACGTACGTACGTTAAGAAAATGTGTTAGTCTTTGGTATGCAAAAGGTGAGCCCTGGCATGACTGTGTTACTCCACCGGATGCATTTGATTGTCCTATGTGTGTGTGTGGTATGCGTGTGTGGAAGTCAAAGTGGTTTTGGAATATGTGTATATGGTATGCTTGACTAAAACATTGTTCTACAAAACAGACGGACAGAAAGACAACCAGAGGGACATAGAGAGAGAGAGAGGGAGAGAGAGAGAGAGAGAGAGAGAGAGAGAGAGAGAGAGAGAGAGAGAGAGAGAGAGAGAGAGAGAGAGAGAGAGAGAGAGAGAGAGAGAGAGAGAGAGAGAGAGAGAGAGAGAGAGATAGAGAGAGAGAGAGAGAGAGAGAGAGAGAGAGAGAGAGAGACAGAGAGAGAGAGAGCAACAAAGAGAACACTAGAAAGGAACTTTCATATTCTGGAAATAGGGAGAGATAGAGAGATGAGCATGGCTGTGTGTGTGTGAGAGCGTGCTTGATTGCTGCACGGTCACGCCCGTCACCGTATGCACTGCGGAAGACGAGGTCACACGAGGAAAGAGGAAGAGGTAGAGAGACAAAAACAGAGAGAGAGAGAGAGAGAGAGAGAGGGAGAGGAGAGAGAGAGAGAGAGAGATCGAGAGAGAGAGAGAGAGAGAGAGGGTGTGCTTGTGTGTGTGTGTGTGGTGTGTGTGTGTGTGTGTGTGTGTGTGTGTGTGTGTGTGTGTGTGTGTGTGTGTGTGTGTGTGTGTCTTGGTTGGAGGTATATGCAAGAGCCAAAACAGGAAGTCATTGGTGCCAGGCATGCAGTAGGCTAGGGGCTACTCACGACGGACAAACCCCATTCGCTGTTGAGAATGGAACCTCTGACCCCTGCAGCAAGAACATCAAACAAGCCCCCAGAGAGCATGATGGAAAATGGTCCCAATAACATGGAGATATTGAGACATAGATCAAGTGCAATGAACTTGTTTGCATGCAAAGATCACACAGCAATTAGGAACCATATAGGCCTATACTTCTGTAAAAATGAAATACAATTATAAACATATCGATGACACAAGATGACAGCAGCCATTCACATTAATCAGAGGTACATTTTGCACCGGCATTCATGCAATCGATGCACACACATAAATTTGTTAATTAAATAAAGAACAGTGCCAAAGGCGTATATGCTATTGCTTTAATCTATATGATATACACAACGTAAAGCTATAAGCTTTACGTTGTGTATATCATACTATCCATTACCAAGAGGACAACAAATCCATAAGAAAGCTTTAAAAAATCGGAATCAAGAGAGTCGTGCCAAGGTTTGACAATGGAGACGACATTCCGGTCGGACTGTCAAGCCGTCTGCTATAGGAAGTGTTGAGAGGCCTGGTGATGGCTCCCCGTGCGTGCGGCTACCGTGCCTCTGTATGGGAAGAACTGATACTTCACTGAGGAACCCTCAACGGCAAAGGGAAGAATGTCCTTCATGGAAGTCGACGCTCTGTCGGAAAACTACGACGGTTATTCGAAAAGAACCGTGAGCAAAAGCAACTACGATAAATAACGCAAAAATAAAATGCAGAACAAATTGCTCGGCCAAAAAGGAAAAGGGGTTACATTTGATAATAAAATAGACAGTTTGTGCTGGTGAATAATTCCGGAAATAATGAAGACAAAAAATACGAAATGACTCAGAATGACAGTCGTTTCATGGGAATAACTGAACAGAACATAAATGCTTTCTACATCCCTGAGTTTTCCATAAGCCGAGGAAGGTGTGGGAGAGAGAGAGACCGACAAAGACACACAGAGAAAGAGAGAGGAAGAGAAAGAGAGAATCACAGACAGAGAAGGAGAGAAGGAGAGAGAGACAGTCACAGACAGCACAGAGAGAGAGAGAGAGGAGAGAAGAGAGAGAGAGAGAGAGAGTAGAGAGAGAGAGAGAGAGAGAGAGAGAAAAGAGAAAGACAGTCACAGACAGAGGAGAGAGAGATAGGCAGAGAGAGAGAGATGGAGACACTCAAAGTCAGAGGAAGAGTGAAAGAGATTGTCACAGACAGAGAAACAGAAAGACAGCCACAGACAGAGAGAGATAGAGAGAGAGAAAGAGACAGACACAGACACAGACACAGACACAGAGAGAGAGAGAGAGAGAGAGAGAGAGAGAGAGAGAGAGAGAGAGAGAGAGAAAGAGACGAGAGACAGAGCGCTACCGCACTCACAGTGTGAATCATAAAGGCATGTGTTCACATCAGCAAGCCAGGGCTGATTCCCCAGCCCATCAAAACTATCATACATCGCAGAAGAAGTGCTTCTTCAAGCAAGAGGTGCAGCAGACCAAATATAACCTGAGAGAGAGACAGAGAGAGAGAGACAGAGAGACAGAGGAGAGAGAGAGAGAGAGAGAGAGAGATCCCAGCTATCCTTTGGCTAATAGGAGAGGGCATACCAGACGTCTTGCCATCCATATCCACTGATGCACTGACACACACACACACACACACACACACACACGGTGGCGGGGAGTAATGGGTTACACTGGCTCACAGCTTACTGGCAACTTGCTTACTTGGTCAATGGGCGGGGCTTGGAAAGGGTTGGACGGAATACCCACCACCCAAACTCCTGATTGGCAGATGGAAACAATTACAATAAAAATCTATAACACAGCCGACACTGACAAAACCAAGACGACCTCAAAGCCACAAAACGATTCCGCCGAGTTAATACGGACCAGGCTCGTGCCCCCCCCCCCCCCCCCCCCTGAGAGTCACTGCTTCAAGACCTCACCCCCACAATGTACTCCTGCCTGCCAAAGTGCCCTTGTTCAAGGCACCTGAAGCTCAACCAACACCCCGTGGATTTCTCACCATGAAGTCGTAACAGAGGTGGTGTTCCTACAAAGGGCACGTCATGAATGCGGGGTATTGTACGAGCATAAAGCACAGAGCACAACCCCCTGTTTCTCCTGGAGTAACCCAGCGGTCCGACCCCGGCTCCATGCTTCCAGGAGTTGGCTCGCGTCAGACCCGCCCACTCCGGTGGCGTCAGCAGCCGGGACGCGGGTACCCGCGGCGCCGGTGAAACAACATCCAGGAACCGTCCAAGTTCTGACGCATCACAAAGCAGGAACATCGGTTCTTCGGGGGGAGAGCTTCACGGCAGTGTGAGTCAGACCTGGGCCGCGAGCGGTTTCCAAAAAAAATTACTTGAAAAGCCTCTGCAAAAGGCACTCAGGGGTTTGCTATTCAAATTGAAAGAGGCTAGGTACTAATGGCACACTTGAGTGACGGATACCTCAGGCCCGCGCGTACGCTCTGCTAGGGCAGTTTGACACCGACGACGTGTAACGGGAGCATTAGGATGGAAGTAATGCTAAGCGGAGGCGTCATGAGTAATTGTTAGACGAGGGGAAAACTGTTTGGTGTGGCCCCGACTTCAGTCCATTCTCATCGTTCTGCGTTTATAAACTGTTCCCGCGCCTGCACATTGCCACATGTACAGACTTATGTTAGCCTCATAGCATAATTGCCATCGTCACATCATATTTTGTCCAAATTGTGGCATCTAACCTAACTCTACCCTCCCGACGCTGCTGATTCACTGTGCCTCATTGGCTATATCTTAAGCCAATCAGAGTGCTTTTTACTTATTACATAATCACTATCTGCCTAAGTCATCTATTTAATTACAAGATGAACTTTAAAAGATGACTTGGGTAATTATGCTATGAGGCTAAACGATTTGGCTAAGGGCTTTGCATCAGAGGTAGGAAGTGTAACTTTAACCACAACGTCCGCAGCAGAACTGTAGATAAGGGGTCCCGCTCCGCCCAGTCAGGGCGGACCCCTGGTGGACGGCAGGGGTGGTTCTGTTCCGGGGAGGGCTATCTGCACGGAGAGGGGCTGGCGCACACCGAGAGCTCCAGATTAGCCGGAGCTGTGACGGCCGCCGCAAATGTGGGCTTAACCCCAAAAAACGTCAATCCTCCTCGTGCTCCTCCTCCACCTGCCTTCGAGGAAATCCCGGTCCAAATCAACGGCCGCTCCTTAAATCTGAGAGGAGGAGGAGAGAGAGGAGAGAGAGAGAGAGAAGGAGAGAGAGCAGAGGAGATGGAGGAAGGAGATATTCAAATGTCAGGCCTTGTTGTCCTTATCCTTATGTTTTGTAAGAGTGTGTTAGATGACACCCCCTTACTCTCTCAATCGCCTCAGCACTCTCTCTCTCTCTCTCTCTCTCTCTCTCCCTCCCTCTCTCTCTCTCTCTCTCTCTCTCTACCATCCTCTGTCTCTCTTCCATCTGAAATGCAACCCACACATCAGGATCACATCAGCAAGACCACCAACACAGCAGCCTCCTTGAACAACCTCCACCTTCCACACTCGCCACCACCGCCATCTCACCAACCACACCCCCACCCTCACCGTCACACAAGGCACCAAGTGAACCAGCATCATGTGCAGCGGAGTCAGATTGCGTGGGAGACTACCTAGGCCTCAACCAAGACACACAACTTCATTATAGCAATGTGAATCAGGAGGCAAAGGGAGGAAATCCCCCTCAGCCTGACGCACACACTCGCAGGGGAGGTGGGGGGTTGGGGTTGGCGTGAGCGGGAACAGAGGCGCCATCAGATCAAGGGAATTTGAGGTGGCTTGTCAGCAGGACGTCCCGAGGCGTCCCGATCAATGACGGCCGTTTCAGGAGCAGTCGCAACGACGCAGGCCTGAGCGCGTTTCTGGGAAGAATTGTGAGAAACCGGGGAGCTGTGCGTGTGTCAGTGTGAGAGAAGGTCAGTAAACACGTGTTTGTGTGTGTGTGAGAGACAGGAAGCGACAGTGTGTGTGTGTGTGTGTGAGAGACGGGGAGCGACAGTGTGTGTGTGTGCGTGTGAGAAAGGGAGCGACAGTGTGTGTGTGTGCGTTTGAGACAGGGAGCTACAGTTTGTGTGCGTGTGTGAGAAAGGGAGCGACAGTGTGTGTGTGCGTGTGAGACAGGGAGCGACAGTGTGTGTGTGTGTGTGTGCGTGTGTGTGTGTGTGTGAGTGAG
>NC_082399.1:11216803-11228048 GCF_031168955.1 Gadus macrocephalus
GGGCTAAACTCCAGCGGGGGGCCAAACTCCAGCGGGGGGCTAAACTCCAGCGGGGGGCTAAACTCCAGCGGGGGGCCAAACTCCAGCGGGGGGCCAAACTCCAGCCGGAGACGTGTAAAGTGAGCATAGTGAAACGTGTATAGCGACGTACAGTGAAGTCACTTCACGTCACGTTTGGATAAATGTTCAACGTCTAAAGAGTAATATTAGTAAAAGGAGAACCAGTTTTTCTTACCTTGGCTAGGCCTTAGGTTTTAGACTGCTGAGCCAAAAAGGGATCTCAGCGGCGGGTTTCAAATCTGACATAAAGCACTTTCAGTGCCCCCACCCCACACTAAATGAGTCAGTTGCGCACGCTTTCCCACAAGAGAGTTTCGGAGGTCCCGGGTGACAGCCAGGGCTGGGCGGCGGCGAAACCGAAACTTTGAAGAGCTTCTCCATTTCAAAACGGTGCCCTGAATTGCCTTTTCTCTTTTTTTGTAACCTAACAAAAAAACGTGTGTATGTGCGTGTGCGTGTGTGTGTGTGTGTGTGGCAGGGGGCGGGAGGGGGGGGGGGCTATTAAGCTAGCAGCAGAATGAAGACGAACGTCGAGGGGTTTGATCCGAGCTAAGTGTTAATCATTCATTACAGCCCGACGACCCTTGTTCCAAAAGACGCCTTTGTTGCCCCTGATTCATTTGGCACAAAAAACACCAGGCCGCTCATTCAGCAGCGAGGACGTTGACAGAGGTACGGGCACAAAGGACACACACACACACACACACACACACACACACACACACACACACACACACACACACACACACACACACACACACACACACACACACACACACACACACACACACACACACACACACACACACACACACACACACACGGCCATTCAGATGCTAATGGCGGAACAGTTTGGGCTTTACTTGCCCGGTTGGAAATGATTTAGGGTGACAACGGCGCTTCGGGCCTCCCCCCCGTATTTTGGGGACGGTCTGTGTGGGGAGGGGGGTGAGGGGAGGGAGGTAGGGGGGAGTGGGGTGAGGGGAGTGGGGACTAGGGTGAAGGGGGGGGGGGGGTCTCGGTGGGGTGCTCGGGCGTAGGGTTGGCTCATCGTATATCACTCCGATCATTAATCAATTAACAGTCTCTCGGCCACCTGTCGCACACACACACACACACACACACACAAAGTCATAGAGCAGCCATCCCCAAAGCATTCCTGCCCCTGGACGGTTGCTAGGTGACGCTCATCACCCCCCCCCCCCAACCATGAATCTGTCAAACAGTGACCACGACATATTCTGCCTCCACCCCATCTCCCACACTCTCCCCCTCCGCCTCTTCTTCATCAGTCCAGCCTCCCAGCCTCCCATCCTGATAGATTACATAACGATTCCTCTCTCTCTCTCTCTCTCTCTCTCTCTCTCTCTCTCTCTCTCTCTCTCTCTCTCTCTCTCTCTCTCTCTCTCTCTCTCTCTCTCTCTCTCTCTCTCTCTCTCTCTCTCTCTCTCTCTCTCTCTCTCTCTCTCTCTCTCTCTCTCTCTCCCCCCCCCCCCCCCCCCCCCCCCTGCTTGCGTGCGGGAGAAGCTACACGTTAGTGGCTATTCCATTTAAAGTGTGGATGTCCACTGTGTGTGTGTCTGTGTGGGGGGGGGGGGGGCGGGGGTGTCTGTCTGTCCGTCCGTCCGTCCGTCCCACACAGTGTGTGTGTGTGTGTGTGTGTGTGTGTGTGTGTGTGTGTGTGTGTGTGTGTGTGTGTGTGTGTGTGTGTGTGTGTGTGTGTGTGTGGAGATTGGTTCTTAAGATTTAATCGTGAATGCGGGGAGGGGTCTTACAGTGTAACTGTGGTGAGGGGTCTCCACTGTTACACAGCAGGAGGGCCGGGCTGAGAGTAACTGGATCAGAGGAAGATCAATGATCTACTGTACACGCTATTCAGAACCCACCAATGCACACTGACCAATAGGAGATGAAAGCATCAACCGAGCCCCGCCTCTTTCAACCAATCATTGGCCAATGGCGGTGGCAGAGAGGCAGGGGGTCAGGTTCGAAAAGAAAATGTTTGCAGAGCAGCTTTTGTTTGCCGAAAATGCTTGTGTGTTTGTGTTTGTTTCTGGATGTGTACGTCCGTGTGTGCCCGTGCGCGTGTGAAAAGAGACAGATGATAAAGGAGATGAAATTAAAGTGGGAGTGATTACAAGAGATTAAGCGCTATGATTACATTTTGATACACTGTAAAATGTTCCCCGTTATGTTTTTTCATTTTGAATCTAAAATCTCACGGGCCTAATCCAGTCACAGAGGAATCAGTCAGGATCTGGCTCCACCAACACTGGGAGGAAGAGGAGTGCATTTGTGTGTGCGTGTCTCTTCTAATTATTTTTCTAAGAAAGAAACGTAAGGGGGGTGGGTTGTGTAGTGGTGTTTGGGATTCCCCCACAAACATTCTTGCTTATACTCCAAAAGAAGGCAATGTCGATTGAATGACATTCACATGTTAGTGCAATGTGTGGATATTTGAAAATGTGTGTGTGTGTGTGTGTGTGTGTGTGTGTGTGTGTGTGTGTGTGTGTGTGTGTGTGTGTGTGTGTGTGTGTGTGTGTGTGTGTGTGTGTGTGTGTGTGTGCGTGTGTGGGACAAAACTCACAAGACATCAGGTTGATTTTCCAACAGAACAAAAGAGGCTGTGATGCTTAAGAATGGCAGATAAAAAGCAGAACAAAAAGAAAGCCATCCAACCTGACTATTTCCGTATGCGTGTGCATGTGTAAGTGTATGTGTGTGTGTCCCAAGCAGTATATCGACATTTGTGAAAACAATATTTTCCTAAGCTTTTTATATAATTTCATCAACTGCAAATCATATTTAAAAGATCAGTCACACACACACACACACACACACAATTCAAGAGTGGTTAGATCACGATGTGAAGGTCAAAAGGAAGAAAATATTTTATGTGCCTGTGTCTGTATGCATGCCCGATTGCATGCTCGTGCACGTATGAGCGTGCATGCTGCACGCGTGTGCACATTCGTGCTCAGCTTTGAGAGCAGTGTGGTGTGGCCTGAGCTCTCTGTGTCTAATCACCCTAACGAGCCACAATGGCTCCTGCTTGGCAGCCAAAAGACTAAATGCTTGGAAGGTAAAATTGACATAATAAATTGCATAATAAACACACAACAACCGCAACAACAACATCCTTCCACCAACGAGGAAAGGTGCAGAGATGGCAACACAGTGAGGCAGAGCGATGGAGTAAAACACGACTAATGCAAACACGTTGACTTCAACAGAGTGTTGAAGTGTTTGACGAGTCGCGAAATATATTGCAATGAAGATATTAGTAAGTCTGATTCAATGAAAGACACAAAGGAAAACAGTGGGCGTCATGAAAGTACTCTAACCTTCCATACCACTCTCATTCATAAGGTAATCCCAAGCATAACAGTTTGAACGATATGATACACGATACCAATAAAAAGTATGGATTGCATGCTTATCCTTGAGTGTGGATGCCGGCTATCTGCTCCTCAAAAACACCTCCAACGTACCTTAAAGACTAAGTAAGTAATACATGACGTGCGAACATAAGTGACCGTCATGAGCATCATGGTGGAAGAGCCGTTCCCGTGGCAACCGGAAGGTTGGATTTTTTGGAAAATTGGTCAAGGTGACCTTGGGCAAAGCCAGGCCCATAATCCTCTCTGATGAGCCTGTTTGTCTGTAAGGTTCCGTCCGGTGGGTGAATTGATTCCTGATTCTATGAATGGGAGGATTTAATTGAAAGTGCAGCGGGAGAGTGGCAGAGTGTATGAATGGAGATCATTTTGTACCTTCCTAATTGACGAGAGTGCCATCTTTTCAATTATCTTACCATCTCCATCGTGAGCGGAATGGACCGGAATTAGGCCCCGGAATCAGGCAACGACATGAAACTTGGGTAATTTAACCAATGCTATATATGGTAGCTGCCTCCTATTTCCTCCCAAGGGTTGACCCTACCCTACCTAATTCTAAAATGAGGATACCCATCAGGACCCTAACACACACACACACACACACACACACACACACACACCCACACACACACAGCCCATGAAAGCCGCACACAGTCCCACCTAGGCACTTGGGCACACACTCAGTGTTCAGGAGGGAGAGAGACAATCCTGGAATCCCCTTTGTGGAAAACCCGGTGAACCTGGCACGGAGAGCAGTGGGAGAAACATTGCATCGGTTTGAGGGATTTAATGAGTAGGGCCTGGATTGGATCAGTGGTTTAAATACCTGCCAGCACCAATATTAAGCCCTGTATTTCATGCTTCATAAGAGGGGGGCTTTTAAAATTCAATTTATTCGATAACACAACGGCTGGTGGAGGATGAAGGGGTTGGCTATTTATTTTTACAGTTGGGGAAGAGGAGGGGCCAGGGTGTGTTGGGTGTAAGCCAATCCGTGTCGGCCCAGATGCCTCAGCTGCATAGTCATTGGCCGGTTTGAGCCTAGCGATAGATCTGTGTAATATCAATATATACGGATGAGAGGTACGGCTTTGGGATTTAAGGTTGCTTTGTTGGAATGGGAGTTTAAAACGGGGGTCTGGAGTCGTCGACTCATGGTCTTCAAGGCGAGTGCAGAGTAAAGTGTTTGGTCCGAGTTTCCGTTTTAGCAATACACTGGCCAGCTTACACAGCAAACGGTTGTTGGTTCCGTTGCATTCTGTAATGCAGTACAATGAAATTAATCACTTTTCATCGCTTATGTTCCTAAAATGTGAGCTTTTTCTTTCCAGACCGAATACATTCAGAGAGAAAAGAAATAAGTTATCTCTGGTTTAATTGAAAAAATATCTTCACCGGACAGGCCAATCCATTTTTTCCAGGGGCAACTTTGTAAGCTCAAGTCTGGAATAAAGGGAAAATATTAAAACAACTGCGAAGGCCAGGAAGAAGAGCACCATTAGGCTACTGTTACCATGGAAGCAAAACATCATCATTAGAGGAAGACAAACAACAACATTCTGTCGGAGGGAAAAACTTTACAACTATCAAGGACTGTGCTGATCTGCAAGAACCAGGGAGCATACCTTCAATCCTCCACTGGCCAAACTGGCTCAGGGCAGATAAACACACCGAGAAAGTACAACACGATTGGAAACACACACAATCCCTGGTTTGAATCTCACTTCGGGGGTCGGAGTAATGAGTGGGGCGAGGCAGTCTGAGGCAGACTTTTGTGTACCGCACACACACAGCATAAATAATGTATGCATTCATCTTGCTAATTTGCACTATCTGATGTCCCCTGAGGAAACGCTGTTTATCCGTTTATACAGTCGGCGGACACCAGCGCATATATCACTTCACGAGTTAAACGTGCATGGAATAATAGCTTTATATCGCTTCGAGGCATTCAACATGTTCATTTTGTATGATTTATTTCATTTAATTGCAAATTGTTTAACATTTGTATTTAGTCATACAATATTACCTTAGTGGTATTCTTTCACAACTTGGGCGAGGGTGGAAGATTGTTTTCGGGCGATACTGGTTCGGAGAGGGATCAAACACTACACAGCAAGGCAAGGATGAATTATTTGATGAAGAATTAATGATTTTTGCTCTCTATATCTTGCCGTGCATCCAAGTAACACAAAGAGATGATGGACGGCTTTCAAGAACACTCTCACAAAAGGCATTCACTGCTTTATCTATCCCTCAACAAATTTTTTTCAGAACAGAGGTGAGAACACTGCCTTCAAGGTTACTGCTGCAGAAAAACTAACTCGCCGCCTTTGTACAAGGTTTAAAATGGATGATGGTGCATCTTTCTATCTTGGCCTTTTAAGAACTATTACAGAGCCCGGTTTTCTGTTGGTAAACAATAATATTTGTTTGTGGCCGATGCTTAGAGCTTAGGCAGAAGAATCCCTGAAAGCATAGCAAACACCATTACCTTTTATTCCTAACATTTACTGTCCAGCAAAATATCTTGAATTTGAAACCATGGTCGTCTTCCTTCCACGACCTTCTATCGTAGTAGCAGTTATAAAGTGCTTATTTTGACAGTGTAATGTGGTTAGGATGCAGATTTTAGGTCTAGGTTCAACCTCAACTCTGCCATCATCATTTAAGAGTTCATTTCATAGCTATATTATCAAAGGAAGTGTCCGAAGTTTAGACACATAAGCAAATAAACATTACTTTTTTATAGTTCGACGTGCGTGTTTTTATCTCAAATTGGGAAGACCAATCCTACCCTAATTAAACTGTGAAATAAACCCTTGAACAGCGATGAGATTGTATTGTACCCTGGTATGCTAGAATACCGTACCATGCTCTCACGATAAAAGATCTTAAATAATTGACTAGAGCAACGGCTTTATATGAACAACAAACTTGCATGGTGGCATTAAACAGCCTAACCTACATATCCTAAATCTGTAGTAGTAGTTATGCTTAACTAGTTTGTTAAGCATAAACATAACTACGCAATTGTAACATTAGCTATGGAATAGTCTCTGGTCATACTCAGACTCTATTAGCTAATTTGCTAATAAATCGCCTGTTCTTCCTAGTTCCCCAATTTCTGAATAAGTGGACTTGACAAAACCTCAGTCACTAATCCATATCTACAACAGGCAATACTTTATATCTGGCCCTCACAACAACACAGCAGCATAACCGAGTTTGGACAGCTGGCGTCGCCTACTATTTCTATTAGCCTAGAGTTGGTGCTCTGTTCTGCCTCCGACGAGCGCCGAGCGTACGGGTCTGTAGTAAATGTGATTATTATTAGTTCGTCAACATGGGTCAAGTGACAACAACAAGTCAAGATGCTCACACGCTACGCCCGTCAACCGGTCACAAGGCCATCATCGCATGAAACACTTCATTTACCACTTGCCCCTTCACATTCGAAGGCCAACACTTCAAGAATTCACCACGGAATTCCAACACGGAATGGGAAAATTCCCCCTCATAACGCCACGGTGATTAGCATTTTTTTTTTTTTTACTTTGCGTTCTTCTTTGAATGGTGCCAATGGTGACTACAGCAGCCAGGCCGCCTATGGACATAACACACCAGTGTGTGTCTGTCTGGGTATATGTGTGTGTATGTGCGTGTGCGTGCGCGTGCGCGTGCGCGTGGGTGCGGTCGTCCATGTGTGTGCGCCGCAGAGCCCTTATGTAAGCTACCGAAAATGTGATGAGTCCATAAATACACAGTTGCTCAAGATAAAGACTGGACACTTATCTCGATCTTTTGCCGGTTTTGCAATAAAGTGACTCAGATGTGTGTCCACATCTGGTTGCGTTTGGGGTGTGTGTGTGTGCGTGTGCTTACACGGGTTCCTCTGGCGTGAATGTGTCCCAATTAGATATTTCAACACACATTGGACATCACATCAATAGCACACACCTAATAACAACTTTATAACTTTGCTCCAAACGCAGACCCATTGATCTCAGAGGGGTGAGCAGGTTCATCTGCTCTCACAGCAGCTGCCCCGATTGTGGATGTTACATTTGCTCTTCAACCCCCTCGTAAAGCAGGAGTAGGGACGAATCTATGGGGCCGTGAGGCACGGCGCTGGCCTGCCGCACGTGACCCCAGACGAGGCAGTGACCCAGCAGGAGCTGGAAACACTGCCGCAGCTGATTGGTGCACACGGAGGAATCGGCAGCACTCGGCATGGAGGAACACCAGAGCACTCACACCTGTTTCGCACATGCGCTCACACACACACACACACACACACACACACACGCCCGTACGGTAGTACATGCATGTGTGCACACACACAGCAAAGTCACACACACACCGAGGTTGCGCACACACACACACACACACACACACACACACACACACACACACACACACACACACACACACACACACACACACGTACACACAGCGAGATCACAAACATACACAAACACGCAAACACGCCGAGGTCACGCACGCACACACACACACAGACACACCGAGATCGCGCACACACACGCAATCTCGGAAACAACGCGCTGGGGGTTCCACCTTCGTTTTAGATGAGAATGGAACTCGCCGTGAGGAAATGAAGCCATTTTTAACCCCCCCTCTCCTCATCCTGCCCTGCCTCTGCTCCATGTTGTGCGCCTGCCTCTAATGTGGCCAGTCAATGGACTGTGGGTCTATTCGACTGCAGGCGGGCCAACACCGGGGCCATAAATAATACAGGGCAGCTACACATGAAAGCCTAATCACCAGTGTTCTGTCAGCCAACGGAGAAGATTGCTTGTTTAATTTACTGCGCCGCATCCATCTCTCAGTGCTGCCCAATTTGGTCTCCACCATTTCAGTTTGCAGTGAGTTGGGACCGCTGCAGGTATTCATCAATATATGGTATTCTCCCAATGTCATGAATCAATAAAATGAGCGTAATGTTCTTGTTTTTTTTTTCCCCCCTTTGTCTGCATATAGTATGTGATGGCTGGCTGAGAGTGTGTGTGTGTGTGAACGGGTCACTGTCTGTGTCTCTGCGTGCGAGTGTGTGTGAGACATTTCTGGCATTTCTATGTTTGGTGGTGCATATGTATGGTGTGTGTGATGGCTGTGTATAAATAAACAAGGGTTTCCACGGCACTCTATTGTAGAAGCAGCTGAATCGTATGTCCCACTACAAATCGCGCAACAAAATGTCTCGATAACATTTCACTCACCTGCACCATCCCTCCCCTCTTTTGATGCAGCAAAAACGCGTAAGGCCCCCGACTAAGAACTGAATATGTGTGGTTATGGTGCTGGTGGTAGAAGTAGTAGTCGTAGCAGCATAAGTATTTGTTTGAGTAGTAGTAATAGCATAAGTAGTAGTAGTAATAGCCCAAGTAGCAGTAGTAGTAGAAGTAGTAATAGTAGATGTAGTCGTAATAGTAATAGCCTAAGTAGTAGGAGTAGCAGAGCAAGAAGTAGTAGTATTAGTACTTGTAATAGAAGTAGTAGAAGTAGTAGTAGTAGTAGTAGTAATAATAATAGCAGTAGCAGGAATAGTAGTAGTATCAGTAGTATATGTAGTAATAGCCTAAGTAGTAATAGTAGTAATAATAGTAGCAGTAGTAAGCGTCAACATGCAGAGCTCATGAGAGGCCACGCCCACTGGGCCTCTCGTTGGGTTAACTCCACCATGAGAGGCCACGCCCACTGGGCCTCTCGTTGGGTTAACTCCACCATGAGAGGCCACGCCCACTGGGCCTCTCGTTGGGTTAACTCCACCATTTGCGTGTTCTCATTTGCATATCTCTTGACGCTGACCGTAGATCACAAACGGCAGCCACATGCTGCCTGGCGCGTTGCGTTGCAGATTTATGACTCGACACGGCAGGGAAACAATTTTAAATCATGTTCCCGTCCAAAGGAGAACCCTTAGCCTAGCATTCTTCTAATGTGAAGCCCAAACCTATCCTCAGATGTGAATATCAGAGACTTTTTAACTGGTAGCTATGTTAGTTAAAAAAGTTTTTTCCATTGCTAAGCGCTTTGTGTTGCTGTGTTGCACAATAAGTGCTACATAAATAAAGTCGAATCATTCACCAATCAATCAAGAAGGGGGACCCCCGGGGGGGGGGGGGGGGGTCCAATGGTCTACTTCCTGGACACAATGTCCTTACTTCATCAGGCCAGTCATGTTTGTAGGCATTGCTCACATCCACAGGGGTCCAGTGTGTTTGTTTGGTTCAGTCCAGTAAAAGTTTTGTCCCGGGGCCATTTCCCTGTGGGCCCACGCAGTCACACTGCCTGAAGGTTACGCTCAGCTTCCGGCAAATCCACTTTTTGTTTTTGTTTATTTTATTGTGAAGGAGACTTCCTGTGGCGTCCAGTGCATTGAAAACGGCAGCATGTTATATTACACGTAGGGTGCCTTTGTTGGCAACATTTTGGCCTATTTGTGTGTGTGTGTGTGTGTGTGTGTGTGTGTGTGTGTGTGTGTGTGTGTGTGTGTGTGTGTGTGTGTGTGGGCGCTTGTGCATGTGTCCTTGCGTGTGCGTGTCCGCGTGGGCATGTGTGCGTGCACGTCTTTTTAGACTGCAAACCACAGGAACCCCATGGTCTAACAGGCTGCGCGCAGCAGCGCCTTAACGCTGATTCACCGCGATGGCTGTGCTCTGAGCCGGGCTCCACCGCGCCGACAGCCCACCGAGACAGAATAAGAAGCGACTCGGGCTGCACAGGCTAAGTACACTCTGCGGGCACCGGCCAACCAGACACAGGAACAGGGGCTGATAACCGTGCTATGAGCTAAGCTCCTCGCTAGCAGGCAGGCAGGACAACCGCTATTTTACGACCGCCGTCTCGGCACGGTCTTCACGTCCCACAGATAAATATGCAGGAGGGCGAAGGAGGAAGAGGGGCATCAGAGATTGCAGCTGCTGGCTGCTGGCTACGCCACGCACACAATTAAGACAATGGGCGAAACACAATGGCAGGCTAAGCGGCCATGTTGTTTTGTCTTCTCCAGTCATGTTTCATTCGATGTTATCTTTTTTGCAGGAAACTGCAGCTCCAGTGCAGGATTATGAAGTGTGGAAATCCAAATAAAGGCAGAATGGCCTTCAATATGATCTGACGAATTTAGGCTGAGGAGTCCAGTAGGACGACCCATGATTGTCATGCTCCCTTCCCTTCTTTATCTTTTGATTTTGTTCTGTCGAATGGATTTAGCCTGTATCTCATGCTTTTTCATTGTCACTATGATTGCTGAATGTAATTGTATGTCTTATGTCTGTCTTACATTTTTTTGTCAGTTGTTGTTTATTCATATATAACCTTTTCTTCTCTGCATGAATAGCATTGTTTTCGTATTGGTTAACCAAAATACCATTAAAAATCTAAAAGGATATGATCTACCGATTTAGTGTGACAAACAAAGACGGTTGCAATACTCAAAGCCCCGACTGAATAGCCCCCCATAAATACCGAACCCAATACAGTTGCTACAGGACTTGTTGTTGTCGAAGAGGCTTAAAAACAAGATGACGACTACGCTAGACAGACAAGCAGCGATCGAGTATCCCGGCAGTCCTCCGGCAACACGGGGGGTTAAATCTGTACCGTGGAACTAAGAGGAATATCAGGAGCGAGTCCCCGGGTGGGAGAGAGTGAAGGCGCAGTGGCACACGCTAACAAGAGACAGAGAGGGAGATGGAGGACGGCAAGACAGCTCGGGAGGGGTAGAAGAGGGAGAAAATAGGCGGCAGCGCAAATCCGATGTT
>NC_082399.1:11228148-11378148 GCF_031168955.1 Gadus macrocephalus
CCTTTCCACAAACACAACATTAGCCATTAATCTGACCGAGCCCCCTGTTTTTTTCTTTCCTTCAGACAAGGCCCTCTGATTGGCTGCATCCCTCCATGTTATGCCATTTGTCCATCGATATTGACAATAAGTGCAGACTGATGTACTTAATAAAATACTGTTTAATCGCGATGCTAGGCTTAATGTGTGTGTGTTCGTGTGTTCGTGTGTGTGTGTGTGTGTCTATCGACAGGGCAGCGCAAGGCAGTGCCTTTTATAATCCTGATCAAAACATAGCCACACAGTGACTCTGTGTAGGAAGTATATTGCTTACTCTTCCACACACACACACACACACACACACACACACACACACACACACACACACACACACACACACACACACACACACACACACACACACACACACACATGCATGCACACAAAGACACACTCTGAAACACACCCACACACATACACCGCTCCTGTGAGCTGTCCTCTACCCCTTCACGTCATGCGATACCAAGAGGTACTTCCAGATCGATTTCATTTTTTAATCTTGGTAAGTGGATCTTGCCGAGACTCTGGCCGTTCTGGAGAACCACAGAAAGTATTTTGGGGGCCGGAGGTTCCTCTAAATGCTTTGGTAATCCCGGCCCCGCGCCCACATGTCGTGTTCGCCGGCTGTGGTCTGTGTTCATAGCGGTAGCATTCAGCCATATAAAAGGGATTGGGTGGCTAACATTGGTGCTACAACATTGACGGAAGGAAGGTTTTCTGGGGGAGATTAGTAACGGGATAGGCCGTCCTCCCCTGATCAGCTATTAATGAAGCGTGTCCGTGTGGGGAGCCATGCTTTTAGAGCGCAGAGAGAAATAAAAAAGTATTGATTACAGAACACATAAACAAGCTGGTACGTTCGTGTTACTTGCACTGCTGAATACGCCTTTTAAATCAGGTGCAATTAGGTTGGGGAAAACACAGCTGACAGCTGCCACTTAAATTGATTCAGGAATGTTGGACCACTATACAAAATAACCAACACGGTGACGACAACAATATGCATGCAGTGGAGACACATGTTTGCTGCTGCTGTGGCAGGGCTGTTGATAATGTTGTGTCACTGTGGGTACTGAGAAAAAGCCAGCACTGCAGGGATGTCAATGACAGAAGACTCTGAGCGCGACCACAGCCATTTGTTATCTTGTTTGTTTCTGACTGGCCAGGATGCTGTTTTCGCCCCTTAGACATTGTTAGCCATGGTCTTTTGCTGTTATTATTAGCCCCGATGTTGCCAAGTATCACACACACGGTCTGGCTTTCCTCATAGCTGTCGGGGAAAAAGTCCTCATCCTTCGTTCATAATCATAATCTCACATTTCATGCAAAATGCCACCGCACGGATGGAGAATATGTTGGGGTTCAGGGATCGGTGTTGTGTGACCACAGTCAGGGTGATTAGGATCTGCGAGGTGCCATGCAACACTGTGCAAAGATATGTTAACAAGCAGCAACTGCACATCCAACCATGTCAGCCTATCAGAGGTGCTCCCTGGTCCACCTGGTATAAATCTGTCATTATGTCCATTGCCCACAGTTTGCTTGTTGATTCTCTCTTACATTGAGGTTCTGATCATGCATTAATCTTTAATGTTGTTATTATGTGCCGATGCCGATACCGTTATTAGGGAGGGAAATATTATCGACCGATATTCAAAATATACAGTAGATCTATTGGTACTCTGGAGCAGCTTCTTGGGTTCTGCTGCTCACCCTCCAGCAATGCTTCAGGCCACAGCAACATCGCATTAAAATCATGAGCTAACGGAACGGGAGTTAAGTGTTGGAAGTGTTTAAATGTGGATGTGCTCAGTTGAGGGTTTTAGAGGTTCAACACACATAGTAAAGAGGTAATTACGTTTATACATCAACACCATTGATAACGTTTTCATATCGGCAAACATATACACTGATAACAATTTATCTGTGATAGGCCAATACCTGCCGATAAAATATATGCCGATATCTTGCTCCAGTTGTTTGAACTCTTTCTTGTTTTATCGCTCTAATAGCATACTTTGTTTTGATTCACATCAAAGTCATCCACTTCCTCTCCCTCGATCAACTACATGCCCCCAACTGCAACAAAAAAGAAAATAAACTTGTCTTTCTAAATCCCTTAGCTAAAAAGGAACTCGTTCAGTTTTTTTTTGTAGAAAAATCTCATATTCGCGTGTTAGTAGAGTGTACGCTGTGATAATTCTCAGCCCGACCCTAAGACCTTTCCTTTGTATTCCCCATCCTGTAGGTTAGCCATCTGCATCGGGGGAGGCTGACACTCCGGCGGTCCGTCCCACGCGTCGGTCGTCCGGGGAGGCTCCCCGGGGCATGCCCAGTGCCCGACACCATGCCCATGGCGGCAGGCTGGCTGCTGCGCCACTCGGTGGTCATGTGTCTCCTGCTGCACAGCCTGGTGCTGATGACGTGCTGCTTCCACCACGCCGCCACCAGCTGCTCCAAGAACTGCTACTGCTCCGAGAGCGAGGCCGGCGGCAAGACGGTGCGCTGTAGCAACCTCCAGCTGACGGAGATCCCAGACGACCTGCCCAACGACACGCGACGCGTCTACCTGGACTTCAACCTCTTCACCGCCGTCCCCGCCAACGCCTTCGCCGGCCTCCCGTACCTGGCCACGCTGGACCTGTCGCACAACGAGCTGGCCCAGCTGGAGCCCGGGGCCTTCCGAGGGCTCGGGAACACGCTGCAGTTCCTGGACCTCTCGTCCAACAAGTTGAAGAACTTCGTCCCGGAGGCCTTTGAGGGCCTGCGGGCCCAGGCCAACCTGACCAACAACCCGTGGCACTGTGACTGCAGCCTGCAGCTGGCCCTTCCCCGTGTGGACCTGGAGGCCGCCTCCCTGGCGGGCATCGTGTGCCAGACGTCGGACCCGGCGGACATCGGCGTGGAGGGTCTGGCCTTCCTGCTGGCGCCGGAGATCGACCTGTGCGTGATCATGAAGAAGACCACGGACGTGGCTATGCTGGTCACCATGTTTGGCTGGTTCTCCATGGTCATCTCCTACCTGGTGTACTATGTCAGGGCCAACCAGGAGGACGCCCGTAGGCACCTGGAGTACCTCAAGTCACTGCCGCAGGTCAGCATACCGGGCAAGTCCGAGGAGTCTTCGACCATCAGTACTGTGGTATAGCCCCGGGAGACACCTTGGGAACAGAGTGACCCAACGGTGGCCTGCTGTCATTGTTCGCATCGGAGGGGGGAACCGGTGGGCAACAAGACATGTGTCCGTTGGCACAAGGGAAACCAGGCCTGAACAATCCAACCCAGATGAATAATTCATCAATCAGTGGCCCATTAGGAGTTTGTAGGGGCTGAGTTGAAGGGTCCTGACTGCAACTAAAAGCAGAAGGAGGAGGTTTTTTGTTGACTTCCAAATATGGGATTTAAATGGGATTTATCCAGTGGTGCGTAGACCCTCTCCCTGCACCTTTTCTCACACAGACGCCATTCAGGAGGCTATGTCAGCGAGCTAGCCTGCCGGGGAATTAAAAACAGTTGTAGCCCTGCTACAACAAACTCTTGACTCACAATTATTCCGTATACAATACAAAGTGTATTCCATTAAAAACCTTCAATGAGGTATTTAATAGTATATTAACAGCGAAAAATGTTGTTAGTTTCAATTAAAATTGTCTTTATAAGAGTTCCTTGTGCATATTTTTGATGAAGGCTCTTCCCCCCATCACGACTATCTTGTAGACACATAAGGTATGAGAATTTGAGAATTTGAATTTGAGGAATTGAATTTGAATTTGACAGCATTAGATATTCCTCCCGCGGTTTCGAAGGTAATCACTTTGCCGTAGGACGAAGGGCGCTCCGGCAGTTCTCTGATGTTTGGGATAGATACCATTATATTTTTTTTACTACAAAGCTTCCATACTGATCAGACCTGAGTAGGAAAAGAGGTCGGAGCCGCTGTCTCCCGACACAGCCGACAGGAAGCTAATCTACGTAACCCTCACCGGAGATGGCGGATAACCCGCCCCCCTGCTGCCATCAGGGACGGGGTCTGTGGCAGGTTGAGGCGGAGGGCTGTGGGGGAGAGAGGCGGTGGGGGGGAGGCAAAGGGCTTTTGTACGTCAGAGCACAATGCTTTCGTGCAAATAAACAACCTCATGGGAACGGGGCTGCGTGTTCCCTTTTAGCGGTGCTGCTTCCTGGGGCTTTAAGAGCACTCTGTAGCCAGCCGCTCCCCAGAGGGGAGAGGGCTGTGCGGCATTTATGGCGGTGCTCTGTTGGAGAAGACCACCCCAACACCGGCTGGGAGACAGCCACCCACGCCGGCAGATGTGGGGTGGGCAGGAAGGACGGGGGGGGGGGGGGGGGGCGGGGGGGGGGGGCAGTACAAATGGTGCATTCGTTAAAGGCTGAGTGTCTTTCACGTTCATGTTAATCAAGGTAATACACCGCTAATCAAGGTACTTTGTCTCCAGAGCTGCATTTCAATGTGCTCGGAGGAGGCCGCTGGGGCTCTGCCTGTGTTTTATCTTCCCTCTGCGGGGGTTCTGTAAGGCTTGAAGCGCGGCAGTTCTGGATCCATGGGGGTTTGACCTGCTTGTCCATTAGGGGGGCCATGGATCACCTCATCCAACGGCCTTACCGACCACGGAGAGGGAGAGAGAGAGAGAGAGAGAGAGAGAGAGAGAGAGAGTGGGAGGGAGGGAGGGAGGGAGGGAGGGAGAAAGAGAGGGGGATGCACCTTCGTTTACATCTCTCACTGATGTCATCAGCTGACCTCAGCGACCACACCACCAGTGATGCAACCACCTAGAGACCATCTCTACTTTACAACACAAATACAGAAAACATGAAAACTGAGTGACTCTGCAAAAAAAATAACAGGTGTCCTCCACTGCCAAGAGGTAGACTTGCAAGCCCAGTTTAAATCTGAATTCATTAAGTAATTAATGAACTCGGGTTGTTGTGAGCAGTACCTAAAAACCACATTAGGTAAATTGAATCCCATTACAAATGACATAATATTACCGTCCACAATCAGGCCTGTGATGGTGAAAGGTAATGATTAAGATCTAATCCTTACCTTAGGGGGAGGGGGGAATGCACATGGCTCTTTAGCAGTTGGCCCGCTAAGGGTGCCTTGTTGCCATAACAACTTACATAATCAGATCATCTCAAGATCATGAGCAGGTCGTGTGTGCATCAACAAGGGTTTCCCTGTCCCACCCCCCACCCAAGCACCCCCCGTACCACACAGACCGGAGCCACTAAACAATGTATGACAGCCATAGAAAGAACCCCGGAATGGGGGGACCGGGGAGACTCAATCCATCTTTTAGCTAACGTGACCCATTTCCAGAGGGAGAGAAAATACCACAACAGAAAACCAACGAGATACAGACAGGCAGACGAACAGACAGACAAGGCCACAGGGGTACAGCTGCCCTCCTCCAAACCTCCCAAACACATCACCCACTGACCTCATCTCTCCCCCTCCTCCCCCCCCGTGTATCTTCCCACTCTTCCCTTCCCAGGGGTGACAGCTCAGCTTTTCTGTTTTTCTGTTTTTTAAGTACAGACCGCCGACTCACTATCTGCACGGCGCTATCTTGTCGCTCACTTCTCTCCAAAGCTCAAGTTCAAGGACAGCCTTTTCGTATTTATATATCCTATATATATATTATATATCCTAACCCTAACCCTAACCCTTATTACCGGGCAGATTCACGTGATATTTTTTTTCTTCCTTTCAGTTAGTTCCTCTTTAGCCTCTTTAGCTTCGTGGTTGACGGCGCTTGTCGGCGTGAGGTTATTGATCCTGACAAGAGTTCGCCTTCAGTAACTCTCGGTGAGGCCTCCCGCGACCCACAGACGATTCGATAGCACTGAAAAATAGATGGGTTGCTTTCCTTTGACATTTCCTTGCTTCCAGAGAGATCCGCTCTCTCTCCCTCTGCAGAGAGAGGCCTGGCCCGTTCCATAGAGAAAAACATGAATCATAACACTCGACGCAACCTATAGTCATGCACTCCTCCTTGCATTCCTGCAATGCTATAGTTTCTTTCGGTTCTTTGTGTATTTGTATAGAGGTGGTCATGGGTGTGTGCACGTTGGTGTATGTGTGTGCGTGTGTGCATGCATGTGCGTGTGTGCATGTGCATGTGTGTGTGTGCCTGCATGAGTGCATGACTGAGTGAGTGAGTGTTTGTGTGTGTATGAGTGAGTGAGTGAGTGCATGTGTCACCGTCTGAGTATGTTTTTCCTGGGTCATTGTGCTTACTTACTGTGCAGCTATTCTATGAGAGTGTGTGCTTTCCATTGTACACTTGTATGTCCAACAGGTGTGTATGTGTGTGTCTGTGTGAGCGTGGAGGAGGAGCAGGGGGAGGGTGGGGGGGGGGGGGGGGGGGAGGGGAGGGCGGGGCTGGGCAATCGGGTAATGTAACACCCTCTGTTCCCCCAGCACAAATAGCTGTTGCCTGGGCTTAAGATATGTTTCAGCGCAGCCCGCCTGGCCCCGCCCGCTGCCCTCGGACACGTTACACTGGTGTGAGCATTACAACTGCTGGGCAATGGGACACAAAGTCAGGGGATAGGGTGACACATCCAATTCCACAGAGCACAACTCACTCTGGCGTTGGGTTGCAGGTGAAACAGTTTCCAGGGGCCTGAGGGAGAACGTGTTGGGTCTCTCTCTCTCTGTCTCTGTTTCTGTCTCCGTCTCTCAGAATGATGGGTTTACATTCAGGCACTTCAGGTGCCCCCCTATTTGTTTTTGGTGCGGCAGCTTTGGAGATGGGGGACAGGTTAGAGTTTAGGCCACACACGTGATGATGCGCGGGAAGGGCTCCTTCATTGCAGATGGGAGTTGCCGAAGGCGGAACACGTGATTAGAACGGCCTATTCTCGACGTGTGAACACAACGTGGTGGTTTATGAAGGCACAGCGACCTCTGTCTGTCAATACATGCAGGTGTAGGTAAAAGCGTTGTTTTAATTTTCTATATAATGTGATGAAACTTTAATTTCTAACTATTACCATGAAGGAGTCGGCGATTCGCATATTATACATCAAGGACACAAGTTGACCTTCCGGATCCAAGACTTCGGGATTCAGCCTACCTTTTTGCTGGGAGTCGAACAATAAGTCGAACACTCGTCACTGCATTATGAAGCGAGTTTTGTCACATATTAAGAAAATATGTCGCCTCAAAGGACCTGGTTTACTTTTGTTTCAACCACTGTCATCATAACAGCTGGCCTAAAGCGATAGTTCCAGAAAGACTTCAATGCCAACTTTGGAGATAAATTAAAGATTTATTAACATTAATTATTTGACATGCATTCTAGAGGGAGCGGTATGAAGAAGGATACGTGCATTGTCGAGTGGGGACACATATGGTGAGGGCTTATAAATCCATATGATCAGGGCCGACTCTAGCCCCTTTGATGCCCTGGGTGAGATTAGGATTTGGCCCCCTCCCTTTGGATCGACCCCACAGGTCATCATCACCCACCTATTCTACCGTAAAAAAATATATTTACAATATGGTTTCAGGACAAAAATATCTGATCACTCAAACGCATACTAGTAGTGTGACAGTATTTGGCTGCTGTTGGCTCAAGTGTGACTTGAGATTTGTGTATACAGCGTGTGTGTGTGTGTGTGTGTGTGTGTGTGTGTGTGTGTGTGTGTGTGTGTGTGTGTGTGTGTGTGTGTGTGTGTGTGTGTGTGTGTGTGTGTGTGTGTGTGTGTGTGTGGGGGGGGGGGGGGGGAATAAAACTAATGTTAAAGAGGCAGTGAATGGGCTGTTTCAGCTGAAATTTGAACTTGGATAAAAATAAAATGCATAGTGCTGAGAGTTCTTTCAAGGACAGGGGCGTGTCATCCCCATGGTTACGACCCAGGCCGACTTTTCGCGATGTTTACATGAAACGCCCATAACCCACATTGTGTCGTTATTCTTTAAGTGTCCGAGATGCTTAACCCTCTCTCGGACACGGCCATTAAATAAACCGCTGCTCAGACGGAGCTGGCGACAGATATTTCTACTGGACAGTTATAGAGTAGATAAAGATATATTTTAAATATATGTCCTTTTATTCGTTTTTTCTTTTAGGGCGACCAGCTCCCACCAGAAGGTGGCGTGCCCGAGGCGACAGCCTATATGGCCTATGCCTTTAGCCGGCCCTGCATATTGTATAGCCTACATGGAGCTGAAGCCTGCCAGTATCTCCAGGCTAGTCATCTCCCTACTGAGAATATATAGGCCTAGGTCAGGAAACTATAGACACCACCACATGAATTCACATCATGATAGTTAAGATATAAAAACACACATATCTCAGAGCAGGAACAGAATAAGGGAATGCATTGCCTTTAGGGAAAACAACTGTGACTAGGGTAAGATTTTGACTCGACAGACATGCATAATTAATCAACTTCATCCTGCACTTCCGCTTTAAATAGCCTATAGCTAAATATATTTGTTAAAATCTTCAGATAGGAAAAGTTGGTTCTGTTTGAGGTGTGTAAATGACATAGACATGCAGAGACCACTGCTGAAGAAGAGAAAGAAGGCATTTTTATATTTTTAATGTATTGCTTTGGCACAAAATGAAAAGTAAACATGGCTGCTTTACCAGAAGTGACAATGTCTAGTGACGGGAAGAAGAGATTTCTGGAGAGCAACCCCCATGCGTCTTTTCTCCTTCCAGTATCATTTCCCGTTGGGCCGGGGGATATTGAATAGGAATGTGATGCTAAAAGAATTCAAGTGGGTCCAACCATGGCAATAAAATGAGATTAGGCAAAGAATAATAATCTTGTGAGTCACCTAACAGCTGGGTTAAAAATTCTTGTTAATAATACAGCTCAATTTAATTTTGAGTCACATTTTGTCTGAAGTTCTACTTTGAATAGTAATACTGAATGTTTATGTTTAATTAGTCCATTTGTCATTAATATGCACACCTCGCCTTCAAAATGGTTAGGGCATTAACTCATCGAGTCCCGTTGGGCAGAGATGCAATTATACAAAATAAATACAATTTTAATTATGCATGACAAAAAGCAGCAAGCTATCAAAATAACTATTGCATTTCAACCGAATTGACAAAAAAAAGAGCTACAGGAGGTAGGGTAGAGCGAGTACGGTTGAGACACCTTTGGCTTTTTACACTACTGCACAACTGAAAATAAGTGATATTTGATATGCTGTTCCCTTTGATTGTATACTAAAATAGAATCAATCAATAATACCCCTAACCAATTTAATTTATTCATAATTTGCTCACATACATGAGGTGCGATTTTGTCTCAACCGTACCCATGGTGAGTACAGTTGAGACGGTACCCGGGTACAGTTGAGAGAGACACCCATTTAAACCCATTGATGGTGACTGACCAAGCATTGAAAAAACTTTAAACTTTATTATAAAAGAAATTAAGCAAGAAATTCATTTATTTAATTCATTTATTTATTCACTTTATTATCTCACTCCTCACAGTGATGACAAACATACTGTTTGTCACCAGTGGTGCATGGGACCACATTAGTTTTCGCGGTTATTCAGCTTCTTCTTCTCCTCCGGAAAAACACGACCGCATTGCATTGTGGTATACGGGAGTAACATGTAGGGAACATCGTATGTACCCTATTTTAAGTCCACTATATAGTGCCCTATATAGTGGACCACTGAGAATTCGAACACCCTACAAAATGGCGTGCACCCTATTTAGTGCACTACATCCATGATAGGGAACGATTTCGAACACAGCTTTGTGTCTCAACTGTACCCGTCCGACCAACTCACGCTTTTCGCGAGATTATGCAGTGACCTTGATTGACATGATAGCATGAATTATGTATAGTGCACAGAATAACGTTTGTAATGATGTAAATTGCGTTTGTTGATCACCTATGGTTAATAACATATTCATTGTAGAAGGGACATGTAAAATCAAGATCTTACCTTGCTAAAAAAAACTTTCGCCGATATCTTCGTAGCGGAGCTGAGTATGTTGCTCAAATTTCCCGGGGTATAAGAGGATGTTAGTACGCATGTGCAAACTAAAAATCACGGCTCAGGATCACTGCGCACGCAAGTTATGTAGGGTGTCTCAACTGTACTCATGTCTCAACCGTACTCACTCTACCCTACAATTATCATTATTAATAGTTTTATTTTATAACCGTTTGGTCTGTGGATAGCCATGAACATGTCGATGCTTTGGAAAAGGAGACACAGGCCTTTGTTCCACCTTCTGAATACCTTAGTGGTTTGAATATACAGAGTTTATTATTTTTTGCCGATCATTTCTAAGACTTTGAACAAAAGAGTTTCAACCACTATCATTCGACCGCCGGGTGGCGCTGTGGACGAACAGTGGCCTGCACGGTAATACAAAAGAGCGTTGGTGTCCACTCCACTGGCAGGAACATCTCCACCTGTTATGGTCAGAGAGTGACGGGGATTCACTCAGAAGAGATATGTTATTTAATCGGCTAAAAGCACGCTATTCGGGTGTGTCGATGGCAGAATGACCTTTCCTTTTGTAATATGTGTTCCCGTTAAACCCACAAATGCCTAAATGTTGATCACTTAAGGAGTGTACTGATTCAGATTCAGATTAGGCTATATATTGCTGATAAAAAGCATATTATGAAATATGGACATATCAGTCGTTCACGCCATATTAACATGGAGTGAATGACATATTGCATACTGACATAAGCAAGAGTTATGGGAGAGGGAATTAATTTGTCAACCCTAAAAATATGAATGGATTGCGTTATAAGAGTTGAGGCGACTTGTGACTTGAATATCACACCAAACAATTGCCTTTAAACAACTACAATATCTTCGGCTGTATAGCCACTGCCTGAGGACAAAAATAAGGAAGTTCACATTTATCTTGAACAGGTCCTATTCAATTCTACATAATATATAACAAACTTCTAGAACTAATACGCTTCTTCTGAAGTGACTGCGACAATAGATGAGTAATAGGGGCAGGATGGTTTAGCTCAGTTGGAATCCACCAGAAACCAGATAAAAAAGTTTTGGGTTCGAACCCCAATGTCCAAAGTCATCCTTGATCAAAATGCCCACATTGATGATAGCTTAGTTAATTTACATTTAATATATCCTTGAATTATTATAATTATTGTTATTTCATTGTTTAATTGTTGTTACTTGTAAGTATTGTAGTTGTACATAAATTATTTTTGTGAAGCTAAAAGTAGGCAAAAATCTCTTGAGGTCATATGTTGAACCAAACTTCAGGGAAATCCCCCAAAACACTTTCATGGTCTATATAATAACTTCAACAAATCATGGATACCTTTTACTAGCGATCAACTTTGGTACCCTGGAGGAGCTCCCAAAAATGAACATTCTAATTGGTAAGTAATGAGCCAATCATCGCTCTTGTTTTTCGCTGCTCGCTGAAGTCAACTTTCTCGGACATCACTGTCTGGGCTTCATGGCAGACGATCGACAGACTCTATGGATCTAATTTAACTTTTTACTCTTATTTCATTTAAATATGAAATAATTGATGACTTGATTTAGTTAAATTTAAGTCGGCACCATAGTACATTTTACAGGAAAATTAATACGTGAGTGAATGGACAAATCACGCTGCTTACTGGTCTAAACTTCAGGATTTAACAAATATTTGCAGTATAAAATGTATATCAATTATTCTTCTGCATTTTATAAATAGTCCTGTGACATATCATTTCTCATCACCGGGGATTACCGCTGCACTGTTAATTTTAGCAGGCGTCTCGTGTTCCGCCGGACTATATCCTCCCTGGACTGGGGGCGAACGGTCGCTCTGTTCAGCTCCATGCTCTGCCTGTGGATGAGCTTTTTGTTTGGACGCGCTCGGAATCAAAGACCGAGTTGAGTTGTTTATACGTGTTTTATCACCACCACACAGTTTTCGCCCTTCCGCTCTACATGGCGTCCTTGGTTCGGAGCGCACCTCTTCCAGGGTTATCCGGGGATAACTTCAGATCACTTGTGGATACAGATTTTTACAACAACGTCGACATCAGCCTCAGTATACTGAGGAAAATCGTCCACGCCATTCCCGAGACGCACAACGCATGCCTCACCTCAAAGGTAACGATTCGTGGTCTTGGAGTGATGTTCATTTTTCTATTGCGCATGAAACTGCTTTAACCCTTGAAGGCATTTGCTCAAATGAGCTTGCTTTGAACTTATAAATAGCTTGTTGCTTACGAGAAAATATGATATTTCAACAAGGGCAGATCGTTTCGTAGGATAGATTTCGGTTTAGTAATCGCTGGAAGCCTCTCGATTTGGCCCCCCACCTTGCAGAAACAGCAACCCGTTTAAAGGCTACATGTGTTTTAAAGGGTGATGCAAGGTAAATGCTGATTGGTTTATCTCTATATTCTGTCCTGTAGTCAAACGATGTCCCTTTATACAAAGTGATAGTCAGAAGCCTAGTTTACATGCTATTCGTTTTTAAAGGGCCAATGTGCAAGAATGATGCAGGTTGGTTTATTGTAGCCCTATCTTGCCACCTGTAGATCAATGTCCCTTTATACAAAATGATAGCCAGTAGCCTATCATACGGTGCTTTGTAAGATAGAATAGCATAGACATTATTGAAATGTAAACTTTCTGCGTCAGCTTTTGTCTAAAGAATAATCCTTGAATAAACTGACAGCTAGAGTTCATAGTAAACTCTTAAAATCGTGTAAGAATAATACTGTTTTTCAGTAATATTGCATCTGTTGTCGTTCTACACATACTGATGTTTGCTTTCTCTGTTGGAGCAGGCATTTCAGCTCAACTCGACAAAAGGCGAGTTTAAGTTGGTGGCAGAAAGAATTGGCATTCCCGTCTCCCCCGTTCTTCTCTTGTCAGAACATTCTACTATGGTAAGAATCTTCTACAAAACCTGGAAAAACACAACTAATAACCTTAGCCTCTAATGTTGAAGAACAAATATCCTAAATTCACACCTTGATGACAGAATGTTTTCACAATTTCAGGAGACCAGTTTGGTCCGGATGTCTGAGGGCCTTCTGCTGCATCAATCTCTGCTCAGCAACATTTCCACTCACCTGGGACCCCAGGACACAGTGACAGAGCTGCTTACCGACATCAGAGATCTGCTGTTCCACATCCGCAAGGTAATCCAACAACAGAACACTTTAGAACATCTGAACGGATATTATTACGCAAGACATAGCAGTGGTTTTCAATCTGTGGGTTGCGTCCCATAAGGGGCACGACCCTTAACCGAAACCAAATCTAAATTTGCCTTGCGTTCAGTGTACGAGCCGGCACAAACCAACAATGAAAAAATCTAGGCCCAGTGTTGCACAACGATTTGTCCCGAACCTGTGAAATTGTGAAGTGGCACAAGCAGGGTGCGGGAACTGACCTTCGATAAAAATGTTACCGCAAAACAGCGTCCATCTTAAATTATGCGTGCATGATAGGATGTTTTGAAACCAAAAATCTTTTAAAAATGGTAATTTGTCTTATTGCATTGTAATATATGCCATTTTGTCACTGAGATTGAAGAAAGTCTTTAATTTTGAGAAAACGGTTGTAAAATCCTACATTTTTGCCAGTCTCTGACCAACAAGTTCTGCTCTGCTCCGAGCTCAATGGTCGATTATTTTAGCCAACTTCACAAAAGCATCTTGAAAGTCGAGGACCCCGTTACTCACAAAAATCGTTCCCGCTCCCCATTCCCTAATCACATCCCTGTTGTTCCTGTTCCCCTCTACAGCTGCTGAAGGACATCAAGGTGGATTCAGCGGAGCAGCCCGCGGCCCCCTGGCCGGACCTCAATCTGTCCGATGACTTTGATGTTCAGGTGACCACTCACGTCACTCTGCAGCAGCTGCAGGGCTTCGGCCAGGACATGGAGCGGATCCTAAGACTAGTGGCCCAAGCCAACGAGGACGTGACCCAGCCCACCGACTCTGAGCAATTGTAGTGAAGAAAGCCCTCACACTCCATGCCTCCCACCCCACACTCCATGCCTCCCACCCCACACTCCATGCCTCCCAAACCAGTCTCCAGGCCTCCCACCCCACACTCCATGCCTCCCACCCTAGTCTCCATGCCTCCCACCCCAGTCTCCATGCCTCCCACCCCACACTCCATGCCTCCCACCCTAGTCTCCATGCCTCCCCCTCCAGACTCCATGCCTCCCAAACCAGTCTCCCTGCCTCCCACCCTAGTCTCCATGCCTCCCCCCCAGACTCCATGCCTCCCTGCCTCTTACCCTGCACTCCATTCTCCCCTGCAAAATCCGAAGAAACTCAAAGAAACAAGACAAGAGTAGCTATAGGAATCAGAACACAAGGGGGGTATGTCTATGTTTGAGTTTGAGTCTGGATCTGCCGCCACACAGGGGCGGCAGATCCAGATGTGGACCTCAACATCCTGAAAGTCTACATCAGGGATTTCAACTTGATGGGAGTATCATGGATGTATCATTTTATTTATTAATAACCGTATTTTATTTTTATATATATATATATATATATATAACTTATTTATTTTTTCTATTGTGTATTTATTTTTGGAAACGTACTTTCGATATTGACAGTGATTAGATTATTTTGATATACTAGACTTTTATTTAAGGGTTGGTCTTGAGTAGGATCTTGGGAACCAGATTGTTATCATAAAGACATTAGCCGCGTTTACATGGACACATCTGATCCGCATAGAAATCTATGCGGATCAGATGTGCCATGTAAACGCGGCTATTTGCATCATGGAGCTGCTGGCAATTCTAATGGTGTAGAATAATGGATAGAATAATATTCAGTAAATGGAATGACTGTGTTCATTTGTGAATGACTTTCAAGCTCCTTAGACCATACTGCCAAACCTCCCATTTTTTGGAAGATTATACTTGAAACAAAGCGACAAGCTGGGTGAGACTTGACCAGCAAAATAATTTGGCCCCTCAGTTTCAACTTGCGGTTTCGTTCAAATCGTCCCTTTTGTAATACAGAGGTGAAAAAAGTAATTTCGTTCTGATTTGAGTACCAAGTGTCTTTTTCCCTGACCTGTTTCCGAGAGGAAACGTCACAGGATGTTTGTTGTAGTGTCATGCCAGGCCAGACTTTGCAATATGAAGAAATGTAGCAACGTCCCCAACATGTGACTCGACTGACGATGTTGCGTTTGTAGTTGTGGGTCATTTTTTTTTTATTTGAACTGTGTAACCACATGGTCATGTGTTATGCTGCTCAGATAATTACTATTTGCGGAGAAGAGAAATATTTAACATGCCTTAAGATGAATATGTACCTAATTTATACTAGTTGTTTACCATTTTACGTATTTTCAAGCTGCACATATATATTTATTAAAAATATTATATTAGAAAATTCTCTGCATATCTCTAACCTTCATTTCAAAAGAGACTGTATTATCATCAATACAGACGCATGTCAGACAACACAATCCTTCCAGTTCATTTATTTATTACAAAGATTACAAGATTACAAGAGGTAACAAACAAGCAAAAACATGAATCCCCTATAAAAAGATGTCTCATGACCCGCAAAAGGGCAACAACGACGGCATGCACCGTCACACCTTACACCCCTTCGCTCGCTCCTTCCATTTAGTAACCCCTACGCGGTGCTGAGCTAACCCGGGGAGCCCCTTGTAGCTGACCAGCTACAAGGCCGATATGGCTTTGGCCGCCACCCTCCTCCCCAGCGGCAGGGTGAGGTCTGTGATGGCCAGCACCACCTTGGGCTTGGCCATGGCAGGCAGCTTCACCAGCTCAGACACCTGGGGAGGGAGGGGGGGGTGAACAGATGAATAGGAGGACAGGTATGAGCAAGAGCAATGTGTTGAAAGCAGCGCCGAAGAGGTTATCTTAGGTCACAGACGTTCTTCGGTCTTTAGGGTGCCTCTGTTGTAAGTGCAGGGCTGATTTAGCAACAGGAATTCAGATTTGACCCAATACAGATTAGTAACTCTGGCTACATCCGTCTTCCTTGTCTGTGAGAAAAAAAATGTTTAATACAAGCTTGAGTCATTCTTAAATAACTACTCCTTGTAAGTGCACTATATTTATAACACTCTCCCACTCTGAAATACTTAAACAGTATAAACTGATTTCCAAACACCTGATTGGGTGACCAAGCCTTCTGAAGAGCCAAGGTAGACAGTGAATAACCAGGGCTGGTGGGGGGCGGGGGGGGGGGTTGACTAGAGCAGTGAAAATGTGCTTCCTCTAACTCACCATGGTGAAGGGAAGGAACTGAAGGATGCTTCCCCGGTGGCCTTGCTCAAGACATTCCACACACTCCTCCATGAAGCTGTGCACAAACTGGGTGTGGGGCCCGGCCATCTTGGAGCCCAGTATGGACGAGATTAACAGGAAGAGGTTAGCTGAGGAGAAGTTAGAGGAAGAGGGAGAAATTGGGAGGGAGATGTAATCAGAAACCAGGATTATTGCAGAGAAACTTTTCAAAGAATGTCAAAGTCTCCATATAGATAAAAATAGAATGGAATAAGGTTTTATCAATCAATTTATCAAGATGAGGTGTAACATATAACACCCTTATCCTAAATGATGCAATTCTGATACTACGAATTCCATCTACTAATCCACATGCTTCACATTTCTCTGTGATTAAACGACTCACTTCAGCAATTATATGGAGTCCCACCGGTGTCATCGCTATTAGAGCTCTATATTGGAACGCAACCCCAGGATACGGAAATCATGAAGCAACAGGCGTTGCGTAAACCTCCAGATGGTATTTCCCTTTACCTACTGAATGAAGGGGACACAACGCTGACCTGTGTCTGTTTACCAAATGCTTGACTAATGAGACAGAATTAAAATAATAATAATTATTATTAGTGATATATATATTATATATTATTATTAGTTATTATTTCGGATCCTATGCATGAATATTGGTGGAGACAAACGTCACACATTGGGTACCTGTGATGGACTGCGTATAATATGAGGGAACGTCAATGTTCACTTTGAAATAGAGAAACACATCGAGGGCAAATGGGGTCCCCGACGCAGAAAGAGCTTTTGGCCTAGTGTCCGTCATGAGCAGGGAACGGGGCCGTGGTGCGGACGGGTTCTTACCCAGCACGCGGTTGAGGGGCTCCTTCATGTTGACCGTGTGCAGCTGGGAGGCTGAGAGGGAGCTGCTCATGGACCGGTCTCCTGCAGCACAGGGAGGGGAGGGGGGCAGAGAGGGGAACCCCAGGCACAGGCTTAGCGACGGAAAACAAATCTATAAAAGCTATTGCGCAAATGTTTCGACGCAGTGAGAGACAACTCGGATTTGTCAGCACTTGTGTTTTTCCAGCGAAAAGCCCTTCAATTCATTTCAATTTGCAGTATATTGAACCTAATACGTTTTAATTTGAAGCAGTGCGACAATTTTGAGAGGGCTTCAAGTGAAAGCAGTCTCAGCAGTGTCTTCTTCATTTCTGTGGTTTCGGAATGTGACGTTCAAAAAGGTTCAAAGCCATTATACGTATTTAAAGTAGATGACAGATGCCAACCGATTTCCTGTTTACTGTAAATCCACGCAACAGAAAAAAGGCACAGACCAGAAGAATTTCCAAACTAACGCAACCAAGAAACTCACTGAATGTGTAAAGAGGGGATGAATGGACTCCCCTCACTGGCGGGAATACTGGCAATAAACAATGTAGTCACGTGACGTGAAATGCCCAAAATGTATTTGGGCGCAAGGATGCATTGTGTAATGAGCTCAAGGAGTTTTCGAACCTGATGCCAAAGTATTAATCAGATTCTTCCACTGAATATTGGATGTGTACCGGTGGATGACTGCCTCTGGTTCTGATCTTAGACGTCCAAAACCGGGCACTGAATTTGCGTTGAACCACAGCGCACATGTTCAGGCCTGACGGCACAGCAAGAGGTGTGCAGAGAGTGACACGTGGCGCTCAGCGCTGCCGTTTTACCACCGCCAGCGAGAACAGACTTGCTATTACTGACGGAGGAATGGGGAGATGTGCTCATGCTTGGAAGACCCTCCGGGGAATTAAGAGGGAGTCGGAGACTAACAGTAAATCGGATGCCGTTCGCTCAAAGGTTTAAGGTAGAATTTCAGAGGGGCTCGTTGAGTGAGGTTTAATAATCAGTAATAATAATAACCATAACCAGTGACCTCCGACTCCGCCTGTACTGGGAGGTAAATCAATGAATCAAATTCTCGTGAATCAAATTCTCATCATAAATCGTGAGTGTAGTGTTACTACTATTAAAAACTCTTCAGTAGCGCAAGATGATGTCATGGCCAGGTCAGGTTGCACGCCCCGCCCAAAAATATAAGATAAGACATTCTTTAAAATTAGGGCAAATTCGGGTATAACAGAAAGTTCTGGCAGTGATACAAATTAAGAATGGATAGAAAATTAAAAGATATACTATAACTATAACGTAAAATATACTACATTATACAACAGTTAGTTCCGACCAAGTCATTTGATTAGACAAGAGGCATTCAATGAGTGCTGATATAGAGTATAACAGCACTGGGACTTTTAACTATACATGTATCACTCCGCTTTACAGGTATTCTTATCAGCGTTAATGTTGTTAACTAGCTAGTGTGTTTATGTGTTGCTTGGCAAGAGTTCGGTCCCAGTCCAGTTGCGTAACTACTGTATTTGTGTTGGCGGAGCCAAATAAATCATTAAATAAACCAAAGAATATTACCGTTTGTAGAACTGTTGTATCAAAACAATATCCCACTCGAGGTCATGCTATTGTACTGAATATCAGCACAGCTGTGATTATCTTCCGGACTCGGTCTACGGCCTTGTGTCTACGACCGAATCACAGTCGTGCTGATATTCAGTACAACAGCACTCCCTCTCGTGTGATATTGCTTAAATAAGACAGGATAAATGCTGACGCAAAAATAATTGGAGGTACTGCGTTCAAGCCTGGATGTGGATGGGGGCTATACATTGTGGCCTTACGCTACTTCTTTCTCGATGAAGTAGCGTATGGAGAACGGCCTGTCTGGGGGGATTCCAGCGTGTAAACACCAGGCTCCCTTCAGCAGCCTGGTGGACCTGGGGCTGACTCACCTGGGCTGGAGAGGGTGACGGGCTCGTCCTCGTTGGAGCTGAGCAGGCGCATGAGCTTTGAGGGCTGGGTGTCATCCAGGGGGAACAGGCTGCTGTAGTCCTGGAGGTGCAACAAACATACACACACACACATCAGAATACACACTCCCCCAGAGACCCTGATGTTTTGTCACTGATGTCCTCACAAAAGGTATATCTCTATCCTTACCTCGTCTTAATTCCCAGGCGTTCCCAGACCTTTCCATACTATATTGTATCATAGTACTTTTCCCGAAATTATTTTGTTGACACGGCCATACCTTTTTTAAAATAGGGACAGAAATTAACCTGTCTATGTAGGTTGCTCATCAATATGCTATTCCTCCGATTATATCAATATATTTGGAAAACAAATCAGTTTGTTCCCCCCCTCCCCTAGTGACCTGTTCCTCCCTGGGAAATAACATGGCCTATAATCATGTTTTACCTCTGCTATAACAATGTTTACATTCCCATTCTCGGTTTAGATTTCGTTCATTTTATTTTGGGAGAATACCTTTTCAGTCGTCAAAATAGTCTTATTCATAAAATAAAACAATATCATAATCTATGTTCCATTCCCATATATATATATACATATATACACACACACGTACATTTGTTATCACAATGGAAAGTTGTGAAACCTGATGGTAACCTTTGTGTACATTTACTAGGAAACACAGGTGGTTAGATAATATGAACATGAGGGTTTATGGAGGATTTAAAAACCATATATATATATATATATATGGTTTTTAAAAACTATATATATATATATATATATATATATATATATATATAGTTTTTCACAAAGGTTACCATCAGGTTTCACAACTTTCCATTGTGATAACAAATGTACACAGGTTACCATCAGTTAGGTTTCACAACTTTCCATTGTGATAACAGTTTCTAAAATTAACCCCTTTTCTTCAGAAATGAGGCGTACCAGACAAGAGCATGACAACAGCCGTACACAAATAAATTCCCTTAAGACTCACACTGCCATGGCAACATGGTTTAAGACACAGTGGGACCTTTGTTGGATGAAATTGGAACACCCAAAACGTGATTTTCTTCCTTTAGCAACCAAGTGTTTATCGATAATAGAGAAGAGAGAATAGAGGGGTCAATCAGGCCTACAAACACTGAGTCATGTTTTAAAGATGAGCTTCAAGTATAACTTCAGAAACATACACTACCGCACGGTACCCCAGTATCTAATGCTAACGTATCGTCTCTTATTGTTTAGTTATTTACGTTTAACATGTAAGTAACATGGTCTCGGTATTCGGAAGGAGGTCCAAATAGTCCAAAGAGGTTTGGTCTTGACGACCAAGCCTCTTTGGACCAAGCCTCTTTGGACCAAGCCTCTTTGGACCAAGCCTCTTTCAACAGTGAGCAGGGATGCTCACAATAAACAAACAGACTGCATTATGTTGCCATGTTTACCTCGATGTCCTCCCGCTGCCTCTTGCGCTGGCGGGCGGAGGCCTGACCCTTGTGGTGGGTGGAGAAGGAGCTGAGTGCGCACCACACCGAAAGCCTGGAAACCACCATCACAACAACACCGTCAGGACAACCAAATCGCCCACCGTAACCGGGGTAACGGGACAGCACCTTCACTGTGGTCTAACAGGATCAGTCCATGTTGAAAATAATTTAATTCTACATTTTTCATATTTTGTAATGTTCACATATCTAATAAAAGCAAATCAGCAAACAATTCAACTCATTCTACAATGCATACCTAAAGCATCAGAGCCTTAAAGGGGACATATCATACCACCAGGTGTGAGTGTGATTAGCCATTACAAGCAGGTTTGAAAATGTGCAGCATTGTGACATCACAGGTGGGCGTGTCCACCTAGATGTGTGCTGGATAGATCAGTCTACCAGCCTACACAGTGGAATGTAGCAAACGTTGCTCATCTATCCGTCACACATCTAGATGGACACGCCCACCTGTGATGTCACAATGTTGCACATTTTGAAAACGGCTTGTAATGGCTAATCAAACTCACACCTGGTGGTATGATATGTCCCCTTTAAAGGAAGGAAAGTCAACAAATTTTGCTTTTTTTTTTTACCGGCCTTCAAGCCTGCCCTCATCAACCTGAAAAGCAGCTCCCGGTGTGTGAAACACAAACCCCTTTCCACTGAAAGTGAAAGGGGTCGTCCGGTGCCTTACTTGGCCAGGGCCTTGCCCGGGGGGTCTGCCAGGCTGTGCCAGTGGGCAGGGTCTGTGAGCAGGTTGGGCAGTATGGTCCCCAGGAGGGTCAGGGTGATCTGCTGTGTGTCCAGGCAGAAGATGCTGTAGAGCAGCTCCACCACGCGATGGGCCCACTCCTTCCTCGTCTCCTTCAGCAGTTCCTGGGAATGGAAGGAGTTGTGTCAGGGCCTGTTCACAAGGCTTATCTTACGTCTCCACATGGTCTACAGTCAGTGTGCTACACTTTCTTCCTCATTCCGAGGAACCTTGTCAGTCAAATGTATTGCAGTGCACTGCTAAAAAGCCGAAGTCGAATTGCTAAATTGCATTATCTGAAGAAGCAAAGGGCTGAAGATGGTAGTAGTAGTAGTACTAGCTTTAGTAGTAATGGTAGGGCCTAAAAAAATGATTTGTTTGGTTCCGGTTTCCGACCGACCATGTCAATTTATGTGCGACCCAAATTATTTTATGAGCTTTATAAAGAAAATTAAAAAATAAAATGCACCGAAATGAAAATTTGTGGCCGAAACCGAAACCGAAAAATAATTAATCGCTTGGCCGAATACCGAAACCGAAACCGAAAATGACGGTTCCGTTTAAAGTTGTCAAAACACTATTTTTAAATATTGCTTAAATCTACTGCTTACAATAAATGTTTAGACATGTTTTTCAAGGAAAAATGTTTATTTGAAATCTTCAAATGTTAATGTTTCATTAATGCCCTTCAATTCATTCTGGTTTTTTTTATATATACACATATAATATATATATATATATATATATATATAGAGTCCCCCCCGAGCGACCGGCGCAGTCCCCCCACGTCCCAGCGCTCTATTCAAGGTAACCTAACAGCTCCAAAAGGTGTCTTTAACGGGGGGGGGGGGGGGGGGGGTTTAACGCGCGCATCACAGGCAGAGGAGTTCTTTGTATTTTAACGACGTCGACTCATTACGTCGGTGACTGTGAGCGGGAATAACCAATGACTCCCTACCAGGGGCGTAGGAACGTGTTCAACATTGGAGGGGACACATATCGGAAACCTGACAGATTCATTGATGGTTCGAAGAGAAATATGTCATAAATGAACTACACTGCAAAACATTCACAAATGTATTTTATTCTTCTAAAAATATACATTTGTAAAGGAAAACACATTTTGAATGGCAGTATTGAACTGATAGCCTACATATCAAATCAATTATTTAATTGCAGGCCTTATCATACAGTTTTGTAGACTGATAAATAACATGTGAAAAATATTGATCTAAATTTGAATTCGTATTTTCTGAATACCTTTTATTTTCTTAGTTGTAGCCTATCTTATGCCTCAATGAACACACAGGCAAAGGTTAAGGTTAAAGGGAAAAACAGCATCAAGAATTTTAACATATACACCAACGGTTCTATCAACATCCTTTCTGTACCGACAGCGATATATTGATGCACTTCTTATGACAAATGTACTTATTGTAAGTCGCTTTGGATAAAAGCGGCTGCTAAATGCCCTAAATGTAAACGTAAATGTAACTTGTTTTTAATCTCGAGTAGGCCTATGTCAGGGGTGCCCAACCTTTTTTGACCCAAGATCTACTTTTCAAGTAGCCAACCTCCCGAGATCTACCAGCAAACCTACCTTCAAGCGGGGGGGGGGGGGGGGGGTATCGTGAACCTACGGACTTCAGTGGGGGTTTCATTCCGTCTGCGCACGGCACCTTCTCAACGATAATCAATAATCTTCCTCCCACTCAGGGTGAAAATGGTAGGTCTTAGCTCGTTTCCCCTCAGCCATGCCAACGTTTAGGAGTGTGTATCTACTGTTGACGGCTTTCAACTGCTGTTTACAGCGCATGCGCTACCGCGCGTATATGTCCCGCGCAAATTTTATTTTATAAAAAAAAAAAAAAAAAAAAAAAGAATTATTATTATTATTTTTTTCTTCACCCCTCGCGGTCGACTTGGGATCTGTCGGCGGTCTACTGGTAGACCGCGATCGACTGGTTGGGCACCCCTGGCCTATGTGATATTATTCGAACATTTCCACTAACTGATTGGTGTGTGAAGGCAAACGAAAACGACATTAGAATGGATGTAATGAACTGATAAATATAAATTAGTGTGTAGAACTGATACAAATAAAAGCTAGATAGCACTGTAGTGTTATCCAACAGTGTCAAACGTGCCGTGACACACAAAAGGTTGAAAAACTATGGCCTAGGCAAAAGAGCCAAAATGTTTTCTTCTCCTGTCATTTGCAGCCACGAAATGCTTGCAAATTGACTTCTTGTCAGTAAGTCAAGTCTATCCTGATGGAAATGACACAGCAACATGGTTGAGTCTGTTTTGAGACATTGTGGACCGGAGCCAGGTTTTGAGCCTGCGGAGGACACTAAAACTTCTCAGCTATTCTACTGCTGTCTTTTCATTTTAACAGCTCTAACCTGTTGCGTTAGCTGCAGACACCCGCATCTCAAACAGTCTGAGCCGTTGATGGGATGCGGCAGCTTATGGCTGTCTTGCGAGTGAGACGTATTCACGCGAGATCACGAGATCACGCGATTAGAGTTGCAGGCTGGCAGCGATCAGCAGCGGTGACAGCGGCGCTTATGTCCCCGATGGAAAGCAGGCAACTTTTCTTCTAGGCAGCGATTCGAAGGCGTTTCCAGCCTGAAGTCCTTATATTATAACTTCCAACCACCCCCAACCCTGCGCGCTGCCATACATGGGGCAGGTGACAAGACGCTGTGTTGCGCTTTCAAAATAAAAGCGAGTAAAATATAAAAAATATATATATATATTTTGCGGTATAATTTTTGGGGGGGGACAAATGCGCCTGTCTCGAAAATTGGAGGGGACACGTCCCCTCCGTCCCCCCCGGTTCCTACGCCCTTGCTCCCTACTATTAACTACCGCATGTAGACGTGTGCACGGACGCAGGCCCGCACCAGGCCTGATCTAATAACGCGTCGGGCTTATCCGATTTGCTGTTGGCCTGAACTCAGCACTGCAGTGTAAGCAAAAGGTCTGGAGGTCCCGCGGAAACACACCGCGGCGGCTGCTCCCTCTGCTGACAGGTTGAGCCAGCGCTCATTCACTAGCTTACGAACGTTAGATTAAACATTCCCGCGGTTCATGGCGAGGTAAACAAAACAACTCACAACCTATAAAAAGCTAGAGGGGGTGGCGTAATTGTTACATTTTACTATTTTGAGATCGTATAGGTGGCCTGTGCTCCTTGCTTGTGTAATCAGACAAGATTGTATAATTTTGCGTCACCACCACTTTCGGCCTCCGATTCGGCCACTCATTTGGCTTTCGGCCGAAAGCCGAATGTGTCTTTTTTTGCGTTTTCGGCCGAATTTTTTCGGTTGCCGAATTTTCGGTGCACCTCTAAATAAAATAAAATAAATCCCTACCTACCCATGACCTCAACTGACAACCAACAGGAACCAAACTTTTTTTTTTTTTTTACCTAGTAGTAGTAATAGTGGTACTAGCTGCACAAACGATATGCCTTATGAAAGGTATTGTATTGATTGATGTTTGTGGAAAGAATTATAATAAAAAAAATTTCAACAGCCGAAATTGTACCTACTTGCCTAATGCTAATTCTACCTGCCTAACTTTATTAAAAGTAATCCAGTTGTGCGGGAAAATCGGGCAACGCTGCCTGAACGTCGTAAAAAGTAGTCCAATTTAGTGAGAACAACTGCCCAATCTGGCAACACTGCCTGCACGTCCTCACGCTGTAACCTCAGAGTAAATCAATGAGACAAACTGAAAACAAGCTGACATGGAACTTAAACTGTGATTCTGAAAAAAGTATTAAGGTTATCGAAATTCTATTTCCAGATTATTGAAGATACAAGTATGTTGATTTGTTAAACCTTTGAACAAAGGTTTACAATAAAATATTGACCAAGTTACGAAGTCTGGAGTAGTTAGTGTCAGAGAATGGGCGGACGGCTACTTCCATTCTAAACAATTAAAAGTAGAATATCTTAAAAAGTATAAAATATATAAAAATCATGCAAAGAAGCACGCGATTCCAAGCTAATATGAATATTTGACTGAAAAATTGAGGAAGGAGATCCCAAAGTTTGAAGAGAACAATAAGGAAGAAAGAAAGATAGAAAGAATACAACCTAAGAACAATAGTTGAGCACTTCATGAAGCACTCACCTAATAATTTGTTTAATACTCTGCCCTGTAACACGCATGGGTGAACAGGCAGGATAAAGCTAACCTCATCCCGACCCACAACCAGTACATCACGCTGGGTTCTGCACTGCCGTTGGGAGCGGGGTGGACCCACCTTGACCAGGTTGTTGGTGAACCAGAAGACCCACCTTGACCAGGTTGTTGGTGAACCAGAAGACCCACCTTGACCAGGTTGTTGGTGAACCAGAAGACCCCTCCGATGTGCAGCAGGCTCTCGAAGAGATGCAGGGCGCGGCTGTCCACCCAGCCCTTGCGCAGCACCGCCTGGAACTGCCGGCGGAGGGCCTCGTGGATGGGCTCCTTGGCGGGCAGCAGGTTGCGGTAGGGGATGGGCTCCTGGCCCTCCAGGGTGGAGCGCAGAAGCAGGCCCGTCTGCTGGAAGACGTCGGCGCACATGTGCTCCAGGATGGAGCTCATGATCACCACCCTGCAGTGAGGAGAGGGGGGAGAGTTATCAATAGGGCCCACCCCCCCCCCACAACATTGGAGCCCGACCCGGGCCGAGCCCGTAGCAGTAGCCTCTGGGACCGGCCTGGCCCGTGAGTTGATAATAATTTCACCAAACTCGAAACCGACAAAGATACAGACTTGTTCGGGATATGCCATCAGAACCTTGCCATGAACAGCTGGCGGCACACATCAAGACATCAGGGAAAGCCCGCAATAGGTGATGAAACATGCTGGGATGTTGAACCAGTTATTTATTAACGAGACCCTAAAGCCCCGGGTCGGGCTGGAGAACTCTAGTGGGATGTGGACTTTGTCTGGACCTGTCAACATTATGTGTGTCATGTACACAAGGAGGGGGAAACTATCAGAGGATGTGCACTAATGTTCTTTGTTGATCTTTGTTTGAGTCACAATACTAAACCGAGTTCTTAGAGGGAGCTCTGCCTCTGCCTTTCTGAGGAACACGATGATGACGTGATCCTGGGGAAGCAGCATGACCACTTCAACCCATCTGTCACAATATTTCCGGAGGAAGTTGGGGCGTATTAAGTGCGGTTTTACTACTCTCTGTAGGTCATCCGTCATGCTTTTGACCCAAGACCCGGTTTCAAGATCCACGTCATAAGAAAGCAGGTGGCATGCAGTGGTTGGATGCAAAAAAAATCATAGTCGGTGTGATATCATTAAAGTAGAACAAAGCAAATGATTCGTTTGGTTATGATCTCAGTTGATTTTGAAAATATTAATTTTAGCCGGTTTGATTATATTTAGAAGCTAGAAAGGGTTGAATATGACTGAGTATGGGGCCATAGTCTGCTGCATAGCAGCCATTAAATCCCGCCCTAAATGCGCCAAAGTTGAATTGTTTCCTCTGCTGGATGCAGAAATCCCAAGCAATGGCAGCGCCCGTAAGGCGAAACATACGGCCTCATAACCGTTGTTTGTTAAGTTTTCTGCCGGCGTGCTGTGTGGTGCCGGCGGTACAGGGGGGCTGTGCCAGCCGGGAGTCCAGCCCCCTGAACCGCCGGCTCCACGGAGCGGGGGTCCCGTACCGTTCGTTGTAGAACTGCAGGGTGTTCTCGCCGAACAGGGGCAGCACCAGCTGACGGATCATGGTCTGGGGCTTCTCGCGCTCGTCGCGGCCCAGCATGCGCACGTGGGCCACCAGCCAGGCCACGGCGCAGATGGCCATGCTGCACACCTTCCCCTTGATGTTGTCTGTGATCCTCTGCACACCGATGGGGGAGCGTGGGCCAGGAGACGGAGGGGGCGGGGGGGAGAGAGAGTCAGTACGGGGATAGGGCGTAGAATAACGAAAGAGGGGGAAGGAAGTAGGGTTGTGAATAACTCAACATTTTTCATGGTCAAATAATCAGTGGGTGGTACGAATAATTGATTATTCGATGTGTGCCGACATTCACAAAGGCAGCCATGGATCATCGGCAAGAAATCACTTAATACCTTAAACGCAAAAAAACAACTACCTGCCAAGTAGTTCCAGTCAAATTATCTGTTGTGAAAAATGCATTAAACTGTAATCAGAAAACGCTAAATATGCTATAGACCCGATAGTATCTGTGGTATAAAGGCTGGCACGAATTTGAAATGCTAAATATGTACACTTTATGTTGAAAGTATAGACCGTCGCGGATTCCAATGAAACGAATGGCGCGGTGATTCGGTCTTCAAAACGAGAGCTGGTAAATTGTGAAAAATGAATTAAACTGCAATCAGGCAACGCGGTTATATGCTATAGAACCTAGAGTATTTGTTGTATAAAGGCTGGGACGAATTTCGAATCATAAATATGTACAATCCATAACGTTAGCTCTCTGGCTCATAGCTGAGCGGACTAGAATACCTCCTGTTGCCAAGTTGTAGCCAAGGTCGTCCCAGCCTTTATACCACAGATACTCTAGGGTCTATAGCATATAACCGCGTTGTCTGATTACAGTTTAATCCATTTTTCAGAATTTACCAGCTCTCGTTTTGAAGAATAATCACCGCGCCATTCATTTCAATGGGTATCGCGACGGTCCATACTTTCAACATAAAGTGTACATATTTATAATTTGAAATTCGTCCCAGCCTTTATAGCACAGATACTATAGGGTCTATGGCATATATCCACGTTTTCTGATTACAGTTTAATGTAACAGTAAGCTGACAACATCGCTAATTAAAACCGCAACTACAAATTAACAACACAGAGATAACCATGGCAACCAGTCAAACAAATGTTCTTTTTGCGATCATTCTGCTCGCGCATCCGCCGTGTTGATAAAACAAATAATCCCCCTATTGTATTAGTCAAACCCTCAGGCATTACCAGGGAAACAAAGTTATGGCTTGTGAAAAACGTTATATTTGAATGGGAAAAAATGTGGAACAAATAATCGAATAATCTGATATTCTGACCCATCCCTAGAAGGAAGTGGTGGTAAGATTGATGTTTGTGTGCGTGTGTGTCTTTTGTGGTTCCATGCAACTCTGACTCTGAAACGTATGCCATGTCTTCAAATAGAATAGGGAAGCCAAACGGCAAAAAAGAAAATGCAACAAAAACCCTTGCATGAGCACACAGAAAAAAATCTTGAGGTATTTACAACGGATGACCGTCATTCTAGTAACAGTGTGGCCTTGGAAGAGAGAAATGTACATTGCAAAACTCCAATGATAAGCAATACATCCTGTCTGTAAAGCCCATCCCGAACAATGAATCAGCCATATATAATAGCCTTGTCATATCTAGTCATCCCATCGGAATTCACTTTTAATGTGTGAGCGGTTGATCTTGGTAAAAGCAAAGGATGGAAGGAAGAATGGAGAGGGGGTGTCTGGGGGGGGTTGTCCTCAAACCTGCACAGCCTCGACAGTCAGAGCGCCGTTCTCCCAGGCGTTCAGCACCTCCAAGATGGCCGCCGGCGTGCTGAGGCAAATCTCGTGCCACTTCATCTGACTGGCGTGGGGAGCAAAGAGATGGGACATCAGGTCTGAGATGATTGCGACCCCAACTGTGACCCATCGATGTTGCATGAATGACCCAGTGAACACATGCATAGCGCCCCACAAAGTACCAGCAGTAGTAGTTCCCTCACGACTGTTCATAAACACAAAACTTTTACGCGATTTTTCCAATTTCACACATGCATCCCGGGTAGGCTCCCAGGGTCAAGTCCGGAGAAACAGAGAGCCAGAGAAATCACGACTAACTACTTTGTAGGTTGACGACGTTTCTATCATGTGTGTGACTCGAAACCAACAGCTGATTGTAGCCGCTTCGTACTTTTCTCTTCTTTCCTGTGTTTTTTATAATTGACTTCTGTTGCTATTGCAGATATGTCTTAATAAATGCAGTATTGATAGCACAAAAGTGTCAGCTTTACACTCCCTTTGATGTCTTCTAAACAAACACTTCCTCCTACACACTCAACCCAGGTGTCTCAAGTATCCGGGGTATCTCTGATACGTGTGAACGCGTCTGGTGCAGATTATCTCCGGCTGTGGGGTGCATGTATGAAAGGCCCATCGGTCAGCGGTCTCCCATGAAGTGGGCTCCCGGCTGAGGTCTCAGTGAGCTCCGCGTGAGACTCTGTGGCTCTACTCACACCAGCTTCATCTCCGAGGAGTTGTTGAGCAGCGCCACCAGGCTCTCCACCTTGCCCGACTCGGGCCGGAAGCAGGGGTGGTCCGGGTTCAGGATCTTGCCCTCCTCCGGCATGCAGGTCAGCAGCCAGGTCTCGAAGAAGGGGGTCTCCCCTGAGGGGCTGGGCTCAGACAGGATCACCTGCAGAGACCCCGGGCATTCAGAGTTTTGTTAAGGGAACCCGGGCTACCTGGTTGACTGTATACGATATGAAATTATTCGTATATAAATATCGATTTTGCATGGCAACTTACATTTTCTATATTTTTTATACAGTAGGAAATAGTAATGCAGCTAACTAAATAAGTAATTAAAATAACTAAATCAGCATTAACTGAAGATTCAGCAGAATAACTTTATCGGCATCAAACAGCATTTAATACATTTTATTTGATAAGTCAATCGGCCAAAAATAAACATGGTCACTGAGGACATCTAGTGGCCGTATCCAGAGAGTAAACTGTAGGATGTCCTCAAGGTCATTCTAACTTACCCAACACCTCCTGGGTCCCGACGCCATGTGGAGTGTGTGTGTGTGTGTGTGTGTGTGTGTGTGTGTGTGTGTGTGTGTGTGTGTGTGTGTGTGTGTGTGTGTGTGTGTGTGTGTGTGTGTGTGTGTGTGTGTGTGTGTGTGTGTGTGTGTCTGATGTCTGGTGTATGCAGCCCGACCTGAGTCAGGCTCAATGGACAGCGGGGCTGGGAGTACTTGATTGACCAGGCCAAACGGGATAGACCCTCCGTCACCTCCCACCCACACAAACACTAGGGAGAGCTCTGACCTCAGCATTCAGTAGCTGCTCGGCTAGTAACACTTTGCCCCCTCTGAATTAAACAACGTCTACCTCTGGTGATCGGAGCTGACCAGTAAGAGTGGGCATGAGGCAGCGTCCTTCTGCTACAAGAGAGTGTAGGACACACACACACACGCAATGAACAGTGTAGAAGGGTGCATTTAGGCTGACCTCAGAGCCATAGGTCTGGACCACATGGCACAGCATGAGGAAGGAGATGTCAAAGAGCAGGGCTCGGACCGACGCTGACTTGGCTGGGGGGTTGGGAAAAAGAGGCAGGAGGAGGGAGAGAGACAGAGACAGAGACAGAGACACAGACACAGAGAGAGAGAGAGGGAGAAGACCATTAAAATCCCTCCCACGCCACATGTGGAAAAGAGGTGTTAATATGAACCATGAGTACTCACAGCCCTCTCCGCTGATGTGCTTGGGAAACTCGTTGAGTCTGATGGAGCAAGAACAGGCCAGAGCGTGAATAGCATCGCAGTGTGGGACAACCACAGCTACGTAATCAAAAAGGTCGACAGTTGTTGTTGCCACATTTCAGAATCATCCAAAAGATTGAAGAGAACGCCGTCTGTACGGAAAGGGAAGAGACTGGGAGCACCACGGCGATGCGGGACTCCCTTGACCTCTGAACTGTGATGAAGACGATAACGGCGTCACCATGACTCACTTGATGAACTTGCGGGCGAAGGACTTGAGCTTTCCGGTGGCGGCGGCGGCGGCCAGCAGCAGATCCAGGCTCTTCCCCGACAGCATGTGGGCCAGGACCCCCAGAAGCCCCTCCGGAGACTTGGAGTGGTCTGCGTCAACGGTCTGATGCACAAAGGGAGGGAGGGGGTCAACGCTGTAGGGTGCACGGGGTTTGACTTGAGATTGACGGACGGTGCAACACCCCTGATGGAAGCGTCGTTCAAAAGAAGAAATGGTGACAGCAGACAGGGTCTTTTATTCGGTTTTGGGGTTTAGTTTTTCTATGTTTAATTTTTATTAGTTCATTCATTTGTGAATGAATGAGAAAAAAAACCATTCATTCACAAACACAACCACAAAAAGAAAAGTAGGTACGGGGCTCCACAGCTCACTCCCTCCAGGTGAGAGAGCAGACAGGTGTCCTAGCAGCCTGGAGCCCTGGAGCCCTGGAGGGCAGAGGCCCTTACCTTGAGGATGTTGGTGACGGTGGGCTCGGCCCGCAGGATCAGCCCCGGGTTGGGCTGGATGTTGGCGTTCTCCGTGGTCTTCAGCCGCGGGGCGTACTCCCTGCCCGCCGCCCAGGAGCACACGTTCCACGGGAGGGGGGGGGGGGGGGGGGGGGAGAGACAAGAAAGAAAGAGACAGCGATAGAGATGGACAGGAGGAGACGGAGGGGAATGGAAGGGGCAGGATGTAGGGGATTAGTGTTGGGCTCGAGGTTGCATTCTTGCACTGTGTTTATGCGTGAGTGGTGGAGGGAGTTGGGTGGGGGGGGGGGGGGGGGGGCGTACCGCTTGGAGCTGAGGTTGGCTGCGTGGGAATCAGAGAGCAGACCCAGCTTGTTGCACTCCTGTAACAGCATGTTCAGACAGTCGCAGCTGCACAACACACACACACACACACACACACACACACACACACACACACACACACACACATCAAGACCCTTCTGTAGCTATTTGTATAGCCCTTAATCAATGACTGGCTTAAAGGCCTTCACAGGCCCCAATGATATTACCCCACTCTAAGCCCTCTAAAGAGCAAGTCACAGATGGAGTCCTTCTATGCTAACCATCTTCAGAGATGGATAAGACAAGAAATGTCATGATTTTTAATCAGAGGTGAACCAAAGCCTAAAGATTGTACATGATGAAGTGGTTCTTAATCTGGCCAATATGTCAGTGTGGAAGAGAGAGCGATTTGAGCTTCGTTCAAGACCAAGGCTTAAAAAGGACCTCTATTATACCCCCAGGTGAGTGATGCCATTTCATCATCTGTACTATGGTTAAATCGGTGTACCAGCTGGCCAGTCCAGCGGACTGAACCAGCTGGTAGGCAAACTAAGGGGTGTAGTAATGCTGTACGCATCTTCACTCACTTGCATCTCTGGTCTGCCTTGTCCAACAGCGGCGTGAGCTTCAGCAGGTATTCAAACGCCACGTTGACGTCGTCCATGAACTCCTGGAGGGCAAGAGAGAGGCGGTTGACAGGCCGTGATGGATGCCTGACAGTGGGATTGGATTTGACCATCGCCCTCAGCACCTTTTCTCTTCAGTCATGGTATCGCGAGTGAGGGCTACTCACTTATTCATTAGGGTCACATGATGGGCAGGAGGTGACTGTGTGTGCGTGCGTGCGTGGCTGTATAGGGGAGCAAGCCTACCTGTCCTTTATCACTCTGAGGGCTCTTTAGCTTGAGAAGCACTTGAGGGATCTGTGAGGAAATAAAGTAGAACCACCACATACTAAATGATACCACGGTCATTTACAGGAGTATTGCACAGTATTCCCATTAAGCCCTTATAGGATGTCTGATCAGAATCATTCCCTGAAAGAAAAGAGTATTATTTTCTATAAATAAATAATAGTTACAAGAAAAATGACAATCATATGATCAATCACATGATGATTGCATAACCCTATTTATTCATCATAAGAATGAATGAATACGTTGGGTGATGGAATAGCAAGAGAGGAGCAAGCGTGTTGCCTCAACAGGCCCCTGGAAGGTCAGGCCTGGGGGTCACCCAGCAAACAGACCCCGGGGGAGGGGAGTGCGGCAGTCTGATGAGGTTGTGAAAGAGGGGGGCAGATAAGAGTGTTCAGTGATGACTAGCCCTGGCGTGTCACAGTAAATCTACCCAGGTTCTGTTCCGGCGTTGGCCGCGGTTGATAACCTTCGGTTCAGGGGAGGGGCGGTGCGTCATTGACACTACGGTGCAGAAGCTAATTCAATGGTTAGGTCAGAGTTGAGTCAGTATTTTACGATGAATGACTGAACGCATGAGTTATGTATCGGGTACATATTTCAAGCGTTTGCTGATATTTTGGTCGCTTTATTTCTGTTTCAGAGAATTAAATAAAACAAGAACATACATTTTTTGTGATACAAAGACAATACTTTGGTTTGTTATTGCTCAGACTAATCAAACAAACGGAAAACATCACTTTGACATTTTAAAGACTTAAACTATCAAATTAACAAAATTATATAAAGATCTTAAAGGCAATTAAGTCATTAGACCCCAGTCACTAACCCATCAGCCTTTCAAGAGGCCTCTATGTAGCACTTTATCTTAAAGGGGTGATATTATGCCACAACATGTGAGTGTGATTAGCCATTACAAGCCGTTTGAAAATCTGCCTTTTCCTGTGTTTTAGTGACATCACAAATGTGAGTGTCCACGTAGATGTATGCTGGATAGATGAGCAATAATTGCCACAGTCCACTGGGTAGGCTGGTAGACTGATCTATCCAGCATACATCTCGATGGACACACAAAACACAGGGAAAGCCAGAATTTCCAGCGGCTTGTAATGGCTAATCACTCACAGCTGGTCGCATAATGTCCCCTTCAAAGGAACCTGGCCCCCGATTGGCCCCGTATGGCCAAACGGGGTGCCGGGGGGCGAAGGAACCCATGCGAGGAACCCACCTTGAGGAACATGAAGGCGGTCCACTTCAGCTCCTCCGTGCCCTCGGGCGACTCGATGAGGCCAGTGAAGCAGGCCTTCCAGATCTCCAGCACAAAGAGGGGCGTGGGGATACGCTGTGGGAGGAGCCACACAGGCGGAGTCAGGAAGGGGCGGGGAGACGAGCGCTGACCTTGTGGATGACCTTTCATTCGGCTGGACTTTGGTGTTCGTCTGCTACGTGTGAATTTAAGTTGAGCCCTTCTAAGGTTTTAGCTGGTGTGCCATGATGTGTGCCTGTGAAGTCCTTTGAGACCCGCTACTGTGATGCAAATCAAATGCAATTAAATTTGACTTTGAAGTCGAGGGAGCTCGATTTTTGAAGGTATCCAACAGAAAAACTCTCACCTCTCCCTCCCTCTACCCCCAAACTCATCGCTAGCTTTAGCGACAGGTCTGCCTAGTCTTGTGTGAGACTCTAGTTATGCGTGATGAGGGGACGGGCACAGTGTGCGAGAGGAGACGGGTATGTAGGTAGACAGACAGGCCATCCAGTCATTCCATTCAGGCCGAATGAAAGGATTGGAAGAGATTATTAAAGACCTCCGACAGCCATAGATACTTTATTGATTTACTGACTACTTTCGGGGTACAAGGCAATTTCAAAAATATATATTCAATAATAGAGTACCTCCCTAGCTTTTGGACTGAATCCAGAGGGCCTAGGCGTTAGGCATCTTGTTCAAAGTAACAAAACACACAAGACTATCCTGCAGCAAAACCAAAAACAGACCAGCCTCTTCGTGTCACCTCTAATGGTGTGATGTACTGTGTTTGAAACACTTTACTAGTGCTCCACGACCCCACCTTCCCACTTTACTTGCTCTTATTTAAAACTAAAGATTTATTTTCTGGTGTGGTGTGGTGTGGTGAGGTGTTATTTGGTTCCGTGTCGTTTGGTGTGGTGTGGTGCTGTGTCGTCTCTGGCGTGGTGTGATGTGTTATATCTGCGTTGTGGTCCGGTGCGGTGTAGTTCCGTGCCGGGGGGGGTGTCCGGTGCTGTCGTCTGGTGGTCTCCGGTGCGGTGTAGCTCGTGTGGTGGGCCGTCGCCTGGCGTGGTTCGGTGCGGCGTGTGAACACTCACCTGCATCCTCTTGATCATCATGAGCTGCTCCACCAGCGGCTGGGTCTCCCCCGTCAGGTTCATGGTCCCCTCCAGCATGATGAAGGCGTGGACCGAGGGGAAGGAGGGCTGGGCCGGGGGCGGGCTCTGCGCCGTCAGCATGTGGGGGATCCTGCGGACACCGACTTCAATTATACCTCTGCGGTGAACAAGAGCGCGGACGGGTGTGGGGGCCTCCGGAATCGTCATGTGTCGAGAGATTTGTTCCCCCCTCCGTCGTTGCAGGCAGTGGAATCTTTGGAGAGGGGCACGTGAGCGACGGCCTCTGTGTGTGGTGACATGGGTTGATCGGAGGACCCACCACATACCCCCCCCATCAGCTTTTCAATGCAGCGGTATAAAACCGCCTCTAGTTCAACGCCAGCACCAGACGGTGAACAGTAGGAGGACACAGAGGATGCTCGTCAATACTCACCCCTTCACCAGCGAGACGCTCTCCTCCAGTTTACTCTTCAGGGTCTGATTGGTCACGCTGCCGATGCCTTCTGTCAGTTTGACGATGGCTTGCTCCACGTTGCTCCAGGATCCTGTGGGCAGACCACCGTGGTGAGGAGGAGAGGCCAGACGGGAAGTTAGAGTTGATTGTGATTGAGTGCACTGCATATATACATGAACAGCTGGGGTCCTGTTCACATTTACATAATGTAACACGGAAACAAGTAAAAGTATCTGGAAGCAACCTTGAGCAAGATGCCCTAATAATAATACAAGCGCCCTAATGTTTTCACTGCAATTTGTTAAGGGTGAAGAGTCTACATGATGAATGCAAAATAATGTTATAGTTAATTTATAACAACAAGAAAACACACTAGAGCTGTCAATCTTCCAATATAATCCCATTCCTTTTGATAATATCCAAAATTATAATGCTTAAAACCTATCATTAATATTTACTATGTATTTATACTCTGTATACACAGGCTTATGCATTGCCACGGCCACTAATAAACGTTCTGTCCACTAGAGGGCATTCTACCAAAGTAAATAATAGGCACATAATGACATGATATTACGCTGCTGCATGGTCCATGATGATGGAGAGGAGTGACTCACGACTCGCTTTGTAAGGTCCTTTTACATTGAACGCAATTTTTTGTCACGATCTTTTCACAAAATCATAAAAAATTACAAATCTTTCAGTTGAAGCGGACTGTACACATACAATACGCAACATACATTTTATTCGCACCAAGGTCGATTTTGTATGGCTCCGGCCAGCGAATACATTTATTTAACCGATCACTTTCGGGTATCTTTGTCATAGTAACCATGGCCACGGTACAAGTTGTAGGACATGGCGGAGGCTAATAGCCTATTTACGTTTATAAAGACACAGTGTTCTTACTGCATCCATAGTGGTTGAACTACAATCATAGACATAGATTTATCACTATCTTTTATATGTATTGATGATTCATCTCGATAGAAGTCAGGGCTTCAAGCAAAAGTTGAAATGCACCTTAGTACTTGAATACAGGTTGCTTTGGATAAGATGAAGGGATTCAGTTGTATCAGGGAAATAACCTAAAAAAACGAACTCCTCTAAAACATTGATGGATTAAAGAATAAGCACTCCCTTTCCCCATCTTCCTCATCCGCCTTAAGCCATTGGCTGAACCACTTTTACATTAAAAGTAAACTCCAGTAAAAGTGAATCCTCTAGATACATAGATAGATCATTATGTCAGGAAGGAAGGAGCATAAACTCATCTTCACTAGGCTATAAAGGTTGAGTATCCCATCTGCCTCTTCAGCGGCATGATTATGCCGCATATACACATCACGGCTTATGTAAATAGTTAATGTACGTGAAAACTTTGTTGTTCATCAGGCGTGAAGAGAAGGCCGAGATTTGTGCACACACACCCCCACCCCCACCCCCACATCCACACACACACCCCCTACCTTGGTCCTCCAGCCGGGCGATGTGGATCAGGGCCCTGTTCTTGATGCTGCTCACCAGGCTGTGGAGCCTCTCCTGGCAGGCCTTGAGGCTGGCCTCCGTGCCGGCCGAGCTGCCCAGCTCCCGGAGCCGGTCGCAGTACCAGGCGCAGCCCAGCACCAGCCACATCACCACGTTCAGCAGCGCCCGGCACAGGCCAATGCACTCCTCCGCCTTCCCATGGCAGCTACAGGTGGGGGGGTTTAAAGACATGAGTCAGGGAGGAGGTAGAGGACGGTCACCCAGGATTAGACACGGTCTACTATTTTTTATTTCACTTATTTTTTAAGTGTTTACATTGTAAATGCATACATGACCTACTACATACAATGAATTAGTGACTTCCAGAGCGACTCTGTCATTAATCGTCAGGTAGGTGATAGCCACCACACCTACTTAATTTATATATATAAATACGATCATTAAAACAGAGCTCATGTGGGTAAGTGAATGTGTGACCTTTTTGTTGGTCAATGTACCTTAGATGGTTGCTGAACATATCCATGATCTCCAACAGGGACTTGACACACAGATCTCGGGAGAAATCATCAAACTGGAGAGGAAACAAATCAGACCTGGATTAGAAAAGATTTCAACTGACATATCTGGAAAATTCATTCAACACATTGTAGTCAACCATATTCTTATCCCATAGCCACACCTTGCTGATGGCTGTGAGGACACTAGAATAAGACACCATCTGAGAAGAGACAAAGGCAGGTTTAGATATTTATATATTGTGTCTGGAGCACAAGTGCAAACAATATTGTGTTAATGTAGAACTGCATTGGATCTCACCTGTGAATTTATTGCATATTTGAGGTAGGACAATATAAGAGGGTTGGGAGATGGTCCTATCAGTGCTTGCTCCATAAGTGCTTCTGAAATTCCCAACAACAAAACCACCAGTTACATGATCTGCTCTTGGTCTAAGCAGTTGAGATTGTGAATCATTGATAAAGCGATTAATCTAGTCGTACCTGCTAGATTCAGATAATCCCACGTTGCTCCCTTCGTTCCCAAATTCTTCTTGATGTTAATAGCCCATTGGTAGTCACTCCAGCGCTCCTTCCAAGCCTGAAGGATGGCTTGCTTCAAATTGACCACCTTCATTCTAGTGGTCCCGAGAAAACCGAAAGCACAAGCACATGTTAAGACATGACAGGGAGATTATAATGTAATGAAAATAATCACGGCAGGCAATTGTTCTGGTTTTGCACGGTGAATACAGCTGTGGCTGACTGAGGCAGTTACGGATTTACTTCCATAATGAATAAGATAGCTAACGAGACGGCGGGAAAATATACCGTTTTTGGTTACTGCAGTGATTTAAACGAATGCGTTTGATATTCTATTTTGTAACTCACCTGAAGTTTCTGAAATTACAACAAAGAGGCAAAAATATGTTCAGAATTTCAGATATTCAATGTAAGTACGCCATCTTTGTTTTGAAAGGTCCCGGGCAATGATAGGCTGACAGTACGAAGTCCGAGTATTGTCTCCCCGGATTGGTGGAGCGGCGTGTAGCTGGCAACAGCGAATGGTATATCAATTACAAAATGGAACCACGAGGTGTCACTATCATTCACTGTTTTGAAATCCTGTATAAAAGACGCCTCGTTGCTCATCTTTTCTCCAGCCATGGGTTAAAAAATACCACATCTCCCCTGTTTTCGGCCAATGTCTCGAAAGCCGAAATGCAGTATGAATGCTTTATTTTTGTGTGGTTTACATTTGCATGAAGTGCATTAGAAGACGTTTTTATACAAAGCGACATACAATAAGTACATTTGTTCGAAGAAAGTTGAATCAATGTTTTATGGGTTCAAAACGCAATGTTAAATCTTAGCATTTTACATGAAAGGTTTAAGAATGTATATCTTTGTTTGTTACATCACAAAAAATCTACAAAAAAAGATGCTATCCTATCCCTCCTCGAGTTTGTATAATAAGTTGTACAGTAGAGTCTGTTTACATTATTCCTTCCCCACGTTTAGCCTGCCAGCGATCCCTCTTATCTCACTATCTCAGCCTGAGTGCCTTCTTGTGGGCCCTGTATTCAGCCAAGGCAACAATGGCGACCATTCTCGCCTGACACTGGACACTGCGTCTTGGCTCGAGTAGTGCCTGTATCCCTGGGGCGATGCGATGCCAGCCAGCAGAAGGCCGTACCTGCTGGCATGAGGCAGGAGCAATAGACACAGAGGAGGTGTATAGAGGGAGGGTGTGCATGTGTGTGTTTGTGCGTCTGTTTTTCTATGCGTTTGTGTGTGTGCGTGCGTTTGTGAGTGTTTGTGTCTGTCTGGTTGTTTGTGCATTTGTTTGATTGTGTGCCTGTGTGTGTGTGTGTTCGCGTGTGTGTGTCTGTTTGTTCGTTTGTGTGTATGCATATATGTGTGTGTGTGTGTGTGTATTTGTGTGTGTAGCATGCATGCGTTTGTGTGTGTGTGTGTGTGTGTTTGATGGTCTGTGCGTTTGTGTGTGTGCATGGTTGCTTGCGTGTGTGTGTGTTTGATGGTTTTGTGCGTTTGTGTGTGTATGCTTGCGTGTGTGTGAGTATGCGTTCTTGCGTGTGTGTGTGAGTGTGTGCTTGCGTCCATGTGTGTGTGTGACAGGTTATGAGCAACGGGCTCCAATTGGCATGACCTCCCAGGGTGAGATGCATTAGAGAGACAGCCGCGCCGGGGCTGCCGGACTCCTGTGCGAACCCCGGGAGGCCGGGGATGGAGAGTGTAGACACTGCCTCTCGTCTGTTCCCATGACTTCACCACAGGAGAAAGAGACCATGGCCACTGCTGGTGTTGTTGTTGTGACGCCTCCTTTGTCACAAAGCTAGCTGAAACTTGTCTCGGTGCAAGAGAAAAATAATGACAAAAAAAAATCATCACAAAAGGACAATGACGTCCACGCCGTGCGACAAGTAACATCAAGAAGAAGAAGAAGAAGAAGAAGAAGAAGAAGAAGAAGAAGAAGAAGAAGAAGAAGAAGAAGAAGAAGAAGAAGAAGAAGAAGAAGAAGAAGAAGAAGAAGAAGAAGAAGAAGAAGAAGAAGAAGAGGCAGAAGAAGAAGAAGAAGAAGAAGAGGGACAGTTTTGCTGTTATTTGCATTGCTTATGTTCTGTTAACTATTGCACAAGTGACAAGCCTATTGCGTCAGCAATTTTAGTTTGTATGTACTATACTTTTTCCCCACTATATTAAATCTCTTTCTCTCTCTCTGATTCTCTCCCTCTATCGCTCCCTCTCTCTTTCTCTGGATCTAGAACTTTCTCTTCAGGGCCGGGGGGCAGATGAAGGTAATTACACAGGTCGAAAAGCGGGAAATGAGTGCGACCCCTTTCTGTGCCCTCAGGTGCACCGAGATCTGGGCTCATGAATCAGACTTGACTCAGGGATCCTACTGTAACCTGCAGTCCGGACACAACGCCATTGACCACGCCAACGACCACAATGGACATTTTGTGTTACGACATTACATAAACAGTTTTGCATTGCAGGTTTTCTCCTCACAATTATCCCTTTTTGGTCGTCTGCGTGATATCATCAAACAAGGGTCTGGTAATCCTTTCAATCAGTCTGTGCCTTCTCCATTTTAGCATGTATGATGTTTGTTTTAGTTTTGCATGCATCCATCAGATATCGGCTGGCGTTACGGCGGTCCTAACAGTGGTGGTGTCACGGGGGTCCCTGGTCTTGCTAAACAGCAGCACAATGGCATTAGCAGGAAAAGAGGAGTGAACCTGAGACCTAATTAAGGAGAAGTGCTCCTAGCTCTGTCTTGCCCGTGCAGCAGCTCCGCAGCTCCAGAAATAGCTCTACTTCAACACCACTGTCCGTCATTCGGGCTGTCACCACCAGCCAGAGACCACAGTAAGTATGATCCAGGGCTAATGAAGGAGGACTATATCGGGTCGGAGGGGGGATGGCGGAGAGCACAGCTCGGCTACGTCCGTGCTTCCCCCACCCCAGCACCACCGTCTCCAGCGCCAGCATCAGTGTCATTACCCCTGAGCCGTTACTCCTTTGTCTTCTTCTTCGTCTTCTTCTTCTTTAGCTGAGTCTTTTAGCAAAGCTTTTTTCGTAGCATAATAGAGAGGTGGAGTTGGTTTTGGGTCCCATCTGGCTCCATCAAGTGTTCCCTATCAGCCCCAGAGAGAGAGAGAGAGAGGGTTGGGTGTGGGGGTGTGGGGGTGTGGGGCATTCCCAAAGGGGATTGGGGTATCACACTCTGTTGCATAATTTAGGCAATTAAGAAGACATAATGAGTTTACCCTCGTAACTTTGTTTCAAGAAAGATAAACTGTAACAGAAACCACGGCTATTTTACTATTGACTCATTCAAGCAACGTTCAGTGAACTCAGATGCAGTTCATTGTTAGGAGCAGCCAGGGGTAAGCCATCTTGGTAAAGGAATGCTAACAGGCAGGTGGTAAACATCGTCTACCCGGGGATCGAATCCAGTACCTTTTGACTCACTAGCCTATAGCCACTACTCTACCATGCCCATTACAAATTGGTGATCAGGTGTTCCGTTTCCCAGTTGAAGGAAATGTTTTCCTTAACATGAGATATTTCAAGCAGGGTTGTGTGATGTATTAATAATACAATGATTCATTTGGGATAATGGCTTTCATGTTAGTCCACAAATGTCTGGGGAAATTCGCTGTTCAACATTCATACCTACAAATCATATTATATTACTGTATAGCTATTTGATGATCATAAATATATCAGTCTCCATAAGTCTCCAGTCTCCAAAAAATCCATAATGATCAACAGATAACGGTTTGAAAATCAGCCCAGCATTCCCTTGAGCAACAATGAGCCTATAGCAACCATATCTTACTCAGCAATATGGTTATAAAAGATAATATTTCACCCAAGCTTCCATTTTCTTTCATTTATTCATTATTTACCCTCTGTGAGTAAATCCTGAACAAAATGAAAGCCCTACTACTAAACACAACTAAACCACACAAAGTGACTTTGAGACATGTGTGTGAAGCTGTAGTCATAAGAGGCGTGTAAATGAACCTATGAACTTCCAGCGATGCTCCACCTGATATACCTGATAAGATATCCTCGGAAAAAACAGCATGATCCTCATCTTGAGCTATTGGGATACACAAGGTTATACGTTTGATTCAAAAGAACTGAACACCGATGGTGAGTGTGTGTGTTTGTGTGTTCGCACACACGCATCTTCCTAAATTACCAAGGATCCGTAACCTTTCACCCCCCTCATCGTAGCGCTTTGTCAGAGGATGCTTTTGTTTCCAAAAACACACCAATACCTACGTTACCTAAGGTACCTAAGTACTGACACATCCAAGCTTAACACCACGCTGAATAAACCAAGTTACACCATCACCAACAAAACAGCATTCTTCATCAGCCAGCTGTTCAGGTGATCATTAAGACCCTCCGTCACTCATCCTGTTCCCCTGACCCCCACTGTGTGTGTGTGTGTGTGTGTGTGTGTGTGTGTGTGTGTGTGTGTGTGTGTGTGTGTGTGTGTGTGTGTGTGTGTGTGTGTACGCATGTGTGTGTGTGTGTTTGTGTATATGCGTGTGTGTGTGTGTGTGTGTTTGTGTGTATGCATGTGTGTGTGTGTTTGTGTGTGCGTATGCATGTGTGTGTGTGTAAGTGTGTCTGTGCGTGTGTGTGTTGTGCGTATATGTGCTTTTATTCATGTGTGTATGGGTGTGCTTGTATGCATGTGTGTACACTTGTGTATGACTGCATGTGTGTGTGTGCTGTGCATGCATTCTGATACCAAGCCCCCCTATAAGAGCACACACAATAACAACAACAACAACAACAACAACAACAACAACATACACTATCCAAACCCTCCCTCTTGTGGGGTCACCAAGCGGAGCGATGGCTAACAGTGTAGCTCTTGACCCCTGTACAGGCGCCTGAGCTCAGTACAGCCACCGGCCTGCTACGCTAATCCCACATCTGCCTCTCTCAGAGGGGGGGGGGGGCTGACCTCATCGCTCAAACCTAAATTATTTAGCAAGACACTGTGCCCAAAGAGCTCTCCGTCTCTCACCCACACACACACACACACACACACACACACACACACACACACACACACACACATTTCATTGAACATTTTACATGCATGCCTTTGCCTTTTGTATGGACAGGATGGTAAACACAGAGAGGATTGTTGAAAAGAGACACGGATTGAATGGAGTAATGGTTCAAACCCAGGTTGCTCCAACGGGTATTGCCCATGCGGATTGCCCATTGCGGCAAGTTGAGCCATAATACACCATAAATATATATACGCTGCATGACCAGTATGTTGTCTATAATGATACATACAACAATTCTTTCCCACTCTTGGTACATCCAATTAGAGGCTCAGTGATTACATTTGAGGTCAGTAGACATTGAACCCCCCCATTGATCGTAGAGGGTCTGCTGTGGCTGTCTGGTTCGGCTCTCGGGGGCCAAAAGGCCCCCTAGCTCAATCGTTTGTTTGTGTGTCACGTGATTAATTGATGAGTCTTCTTGAATAATTGGCCCTTGTCCAGGGAAATAATACGCCTTGATCTCTCATCTCAGTTCACTGTTGTCATGGTGAGTTACTACCTCTGCAACAACCTCATCCATTGATTAACCAAGAATTGGTTGAATATAAATGTTTCAATATATCTATGAAATGTCTGCGCATCATTTTGGAGAAAAACGTATGATAAAAAAGGAATGTGTGGCCATGTACATTATAAACACACACACACACACACAAATACATTTGCACACATACAGACACACACAGCTGTAACAAAAATGAAAATAAACAGATTCTTACTCTTACAATCTGGGCTTTAATGATTCAATAATTTAATTGACTTTGCATTATCGATTAAAATAAAAAAACACCAGCCATACATCTAAGCTGAGCATAGGAAGACTTCTACAGAGGTCAAAGTTTTACCAGTCATCCCTTTAAGAGAAATACTTGTTTAATCACAAGATTCTGTGCTGAAATCAAACAAAAATTAATTTAATCAATGACACCCCGTGACAATAATAACATTTCTTTTGTCTCTCGTAAACGATTTTCTATCAACTGTGTCGGTATATAAAAGGATAGATATTTCTAACAATGTTTGATCTGAAAGTAAGACATGTAAGTGCTGAAATGAAAGGGTATGTCAGGGTTTCAGGTGGGTAACTTCACTGTCAAACTAGAACCGTTTTAAAAGTAAATAAATAAATAAGGAAGTATTAAACAAAGAGTTTAGATGACGCAGCATAGAAGCTGATGATATTTTTACAGTTTTTTAACACGATTTATATTTATATTTTTGGAATTGATACATAGGTTTTACACATCAGAACAAGGGGGGCCTTCCCAGAAGGCAGTGTTTAGGTATGGGGGTCAGAAAGCTATTTATTCAGGTTGAATGTTCATGTATTGAGCTGCATCCTAAAAATTAAAAAAAAAGAAAAAAAAAGCAACATATCCTTGAAAGCATATCATTGAGATAAGCAATCCCTTTAAAATATAAATATATATAATAAGGGGAAAATATGAAAGGGTTTTGTCATTATAGCCTGCTGAATGACTTGAAATGGTTTCCATTATCTTTCTTTTTATAACTTTTTTATGCGTTTTGGGACAACAAGTAGACAAAGTTGTTGTTACCCAGGGAGGTGGAAATATTGAAATTCTTTAAGATAAGACACAAATAAGTGCATTTTCTGAAACAGCATTTGTGTATTTATCAGTGAATTGCAGCTGTTTAGAATCATGAAAAAAACTAAATGCTACTGACTATGCTGAGGACTAAATGAAGAGAGTCCTGGCATAGTTCATAGTAAACAGAATAAAACGTTCACATTTATTTTGAACTGCTTTCCATTTTCCACTAATTATAATTTAAATCCAAAATAAGTGTATGTTAAGGAAACCTGTTGAATTTGCAACTCTAAAAATGGCTATTTGCATTTCAAAGTCATGCAAAATGAAAATAAATATTGTCAGTCCAGTTATAAAATTAGATATTCTTGTGTAATATAAGTGCACAAAATATTCTTCTTTGTGTGCAAATATCAAATACTGTTCAACGAGAAAGCCTATTGTTGTTGAGTTGTTACTTTTCAGTTGACAATTAGTAAACGGCATGTTGTGTTGATAATTCTTTGATAATTCAAAATCAATACCTGCCTTTCTTATTGCTTAAGTATTCACCTTCCATTTGGAGCGTGTTAAGTTGTAGAAGCTGTGTATCTCCACCTCATGTTATCTTTGCTACACCTTTCACTGTGGGCTTCACTGCCAAAGGGATAAAGAGGTGGATGAAATGTGGCCTTGATTCATTATATTTGAATGATTCGAACGTTTCTAATGCCTTTTAAGTGTTCATAATCTCTTGCTCACTAATTCATTTGCGTCTCCTTTTTAATTCTAGATGTTTTATGGAAATAATAAGTAACGGCATATTGGCTGTGTTTTGTAACACAGACTATTATGAATTATTTTCTGCAACGCTTGAAAAATGAAGGTGTGCAACCATGCAGAAACACTGTTTCCAGAAACATCCGGCCATTTTGTATTCAACTTTTCGGTTGCGCTTGCAGCAAATTTTCATTAAAGCATTACAAGTACATTTTAAGTTTATCGTTTGTATAGTCCTCTTCAAATTTTGCCTGAACTTAACCTGTGTAATATTTTAAGAAGAAACAGATTCATAGTGTATTCATTCTGATGCATTCTAAAATAATCCAATAATGAATGTTCATTTAGGTTGATTTCTTCAAAATAGAGCAAAATATGTTTTTTCTACATATTCTCTTCAATTAGGCCATAGGCATTATTTTTCCTCACACCTGCTTCTTTCACCCCAAATCGTGCTCCAATGGAAATATGTAGAATGTCTGTCCCCTGATATTAACTATATGCATAGATTTCTTTGTTTTATAGAGGAGAAGAAAAATATGAAGTGTCATTAAAATATATCAAGTTTTATACAGTCTTTAATCCATCATCAGGAATGATGAGGAATTTTCTAAGGAACTCTGAAAGATTACCTAACCATCTTTTGGTCACATTCAGCTAGAAGAACAAATCATCTAGAAAACCTAACGACAATAAAGGTACATGTTTCAGGAGTAATACATTGCTTCGGTTTAAATATTGATCATGGTTTGTGTAAAAGCTATGTGTTTAGATGTTTGAAGAACTATAGGTGTTTTGTATGCGATTGTATGAACCTACCCATGTTCTAATCTACTTTTTAGTATATGCACAATTATTTGGGTATTGTGTTGCCTGACCACTGAAAAGCGTTTACATGGTGATACAATCACAGGGTAATGGGTGACTTTAAATTGGCCATAAGGTATATTTTGGGAGATCATTAAAAAAAACGGTCAGATCGTTAAACTATACAGGTTAGGCAAATGATTTACACAGATTTGAAAAAAGTGCATTTGCTGTCACTCTTATTACAACAGTAGGTTTTGGAATCATAATTCACACATTTTCAATGTACCATCGAAACCGTGGCTTCAGTGATTTCCATCAATGTGCTTTGAGGATGCATCATGTCTATCAACACTATCAATTGTGCGGCCACGCCCTAAAAGCATGTTAAATTGCTAAGAAGTTTGTTGTTTCTTGAAAAACAAAAAAGATCCACACAAAACATAACTTACCTAAGTAATGTATTTACAACTAATATTTGATTATACATTTATTTTTCCTAATAGTTTTTTGATCATTCGACACTCTAAACTCAAAAATAATTGTATGAAAAAATGATTCAAGTTTCCATGAAGGAATAAGGTCTTTCTCCGGCCTTTTCCTTTGATTGTTGACATTCTCTACAACAGTTCCCTCCGCTGAGCACTCTTGGTCCCCCATTCCCTCCAAGTAGGTCCCTTCCCTTGCCCTCTTGTCCTACTTCTATTCAACTCTCTTCACAGTTGTCAGCTTTTCCTATGGCACTTTTGCATTGTTCTGCGTATTTCCCTTTTCACAGAGAAAGGTATCAAAAAGTCGACCTCCCCCTGGTCAAAGGTACATGGGTCATATTTCCGACTCTCGGCGGTACGACCTTTGATCCAACCCCCTGCTGGCCTGCAGCCGCTCAAACTCATGCCTACTGCTCCGGTCTGGACTGAGGTTAGCGAGTACCCGTCCTCCTCCCACTATGTCCTCCTCTTCCTCCTCCTCCCGGTTGAGGAAGGCCAGCTCGTTCTCGTAGCAGAAGTTGGAATTGGAGCTGGGCACCAGGAACTTGTTCTCCACGATGTCCTTGGCACTGCATCGGGGGGTGGACGGAACCTCGTAGGTCTTGTGGAAGTGAGAGTAATCCACCTTGTAGACGTTCTTCTCCTCGAACAGGACCGGCTCGAACCGGTGGCCCCAGAGCACCTCGGAGGCCAGGTAGGAGCTGCGCGCCTGCGTCGTCATGGCGGTCGCCTCCACCATCCCCTCCAGGATCACCACGATCTCAAAGTCGGCCGTCTCGAGGTCCTGTTTGCCGATCCCAAACAGCGGACTCTCCTCGTCAATCTGGTGGAGAATGGTGATTGGCGAAACCAGGAAAATCCGATCCAGTCCCTTGTCAAAGCCCACGTTGATGTCGATCTGATCCAGGGGGATGTATTCCCCCTCGTCGGTGATCCGAGGTTTGATGAGCTGCGCCCTGACGTGTGCCTCTACTATGTGGCTCTTGCGCAGGTTCCCCACCCGCCACATCAAACTCAGCTTGCCGTCCCGCATGGCGATGACGGCGTTGTGGCTGAACAGCAGGGTCTGCGCTCGCTTCTTGGGCCTCGCCATCTTGGCCATGATGGCGCCGATCATGAAGCAGTCGATGATGCAGCCCACGATGGACTGGAAGACCACCATGAAGACCGCCACGGGGCACTCCTCCGTCACGCAGCGGTACCCGTAGCCGATGGTGGACTGGGTCTCGATGGAGAACAGAAAGGCGGCCACGAAGCCGTTGACCTGCAGCACGCAGGGGGTGAAGTTGTCGTCCCCGGCGGGGTTATCCAGGTCCCCGTGCAGCAGTGCTATGACCCAGAAGGCCAAGCCGAAGGCCAGCCAGGAGAGCACAAACACCAGGGTGAAGACCACCAGCATCCACCGCCAGCGGATGTCCACGCACGTGGTGAAGATGTCCGCCATGTACCTCTGGGACTTGTCCTCCATGTTGGCAAACTGCACATTGCACTGGCCGTTCTTCTTGACGAAGCGGTTGCGGCACTTGCGGCGCGTGTGGATCTTGCCGTTGCCAAAGCCGTTCATGCCGTGCATGGTGGCGAGGCGGAGGCCGTCCTCCTCGGATGACACGATGCTGTAGCGGCTGGTTCTCCCTGCACTCATGCTCCAGTCCCAGCAGCAGCGGCAGCAGCACCAGCACGAGGGCCGGGCCCAGAGTCCCAGCGTGTGCGATTCAAGGGCCCCTCACAGCTTGGGCGGCCAGCCTCGCTTGCATCTCAGCCTCCCGCCGCCAGGGAGCCGGTGAGCCCGAGTGGGGAGCTTCGGTCCAACCAGGGCCTGCGGGCGGAGAGAAGGGGGGAACAAGAGGACAAGGGGCAATGAGTGTCTTGGACTGACAATGTGCTCGCATCACCCCATACCTGAGTATCAGATCTCCCCCCGACTTGAACCGTGAAGACTCTTGGTCACACAGAATATAGCGGGTTACATAAGTGTGTGGCTGTGTGTGTGTGTGTCTCTTTCACTCACACGTACACACACACACACACACACAGACCATTGTGCCTGCCATGAAACGATTGAGAATACTGTATTTGAGTATTAGGTTGCCTTTTGGACAACCTGCGTGAGCAGGAGCCAAATTATTAACTTGGTGGTCCTCTCGTACTGTTATCTAATACTCCCACTCAAAATGAAAGGGGCATTTGTGTCATTTTGGCTATCCTGTTAATCTTTATAATTATCCGATTAGTCTGTCTTCCAAGTTTAAATAATTGTCATGCAGGGTTCAGACGCTCTGTCAATTGTCACATTTTATTAATCTAACATTTTGGTTTATAAAATCACATTATTGTGTTAAACACAAGGCACATTTGACATAATATCAATGTGTTTGCCTGACGATTATTAAGTCCTCCTCATCCAAACAGACAAACAGACAAGCAGGTGTCTGTTGTTTCCCCACTCAAATTATAGTTCTCGGCAAACCTAATCTGCCCAGAAAGGTCTGGAGAGTTTCTGCAGTCACAGTTGATTACCACTCCAGACTGTAATTGCTTGAATAAATGATGTATTCTAATTGTGGCTGGTAGTCCTAATACCATAGTCCACCATCTTGTTTCTTCCATGCTGCTAACAGTAACCATTATTAAGTCAGCAGTTTTAATTTTAGCTTTGATAGTATGCGCTGATTTGAAAACTCTCTCTGAATCACGACAATATTTGAGGAGAGATCGCTGTCATCATTAAACTTATGTCCAATCAATCAACAAATAGCCAATGGACAGCTGTCGGCAGCTGATGGAATGCTGGCAGGTCTATTTTCGTTCCTGCAGAACCAGAACAACTCTGACTCATCACAATCCTATATCTTGTTTACACAGCCTGATCATTTTCTATTCCACATTTCTTGTATTGTTTGCATTCCGTCTCTTTCAAAAGAATGATAAAAAAAACATTCTTTCAAACTTGGAGTGACCTACTTCTTCAATTCTCTGATCAAATCGGTTTAGTCTACTGTCATATCAAATTGGCTTTTCTCCAAAGGCGGTAAAAAGCTTGAAGGCCTCTGCATGCAATATTGTTTACGAAAGACTTATTCTCACCTTATCACTATGCATCAATGCTAAAAAACAGGCTTGTTTAGCGTCCACTTTCTAACACACTTTCATGTCCTTGCTTCCCCTAGTCGGTTATACGGCTTGGAGCATCAGCTGATTCCACATCCTTGATGCAGCATCCTCCTCCTCCTCCTCCTCCTCCAGGAGCATCGTGTACCATACAAACGGGGCCCTGTCGAGGGCCCTCGTCTTTGTTGACCACGGCTGTGTGACTGACAGTGCCGATTTCATGGAGCCACTTATGTCACATGACGTTTCCTGCCATTTCTCTCCCTCCCCCCCAACGTCAATTTATAAAAGGAGGTTGGCAACCGTGACTCAACTGCCAGCAGCCAGTCAGACCTCCAACTGTTTTAATTCCCTTTAAACTCCTTCGAACCGCATGCCTTGCGCCATATTTCCTCAAGGGATGCGTGGAATGTATTTTCTTATTTCTGTCTTTAAATTAAAATCGGGCGAGACATCATTCTATCACCGTAGATGTGCCACAGAGTTATTTCCGCCAATGCACGAGTGACTGAGACACACAAGTCCGTCAGACTTGTAACCTTGGCGGTCAGGGTTTGTGTCTACCGTCAGCGTGTGTGTGTGTGTGTGTGTGCGTGTGTGTGTGTGTGTGTTGTGTGTGTGTGTGTGTGTGTGTGTGTGTGTGTGTGTGTGTGTGTGTGTGTGTGTGTGTGTGTGTGTGTGTGTGTGTGTCTGTGTCTCGGTGTGCTTATCAGTGTATGTTTAATCAAGCCCCGGTGGGACTTGGTGTTTGCGTGTCACTGATTCCGGGGGTGTACAAGCCCAGATGTTGCCCACTGCGTCGGGGAGAGAAAGAGAGATCCAGAGTAAAAAGAAGCTGGACTTGTTTGGCCTAAATCTGAGCGTTTCCGTGACGACTTGGCCAGGGTTCTTTCCTTCTAGCTTTTCCTATTTATTTGACCCCATTCTGTACGATTTGTGGTGTTATTAATCACAGTGTGAGGATGGTCCCTCTCCCATGGTGCCACATGCATGCTGGATATGGAGATGGATCTCTCCCCTGTGAGGTGCCCCGTATCTCACACACGGTAGCTCTGGAACGTAAGGCGTACACAGCGATAATATGGGGAGAACACAATTACATGTCCCATATGTGTGTGAATGCACACATATGGGACACACACACACACACATTCACATGCGCAGACACAAACACAAAGACAGACTAACAGACTAATAAGATCGATTAATTGATCACACTCTTTGGGTTCAAATGTCAACTTTGTAACACAAACTCAGCATTGCTATACTCCCTCTGTTCCAAGGTTAGCAACACTATTTAACCATAATAGTTATGGTTCACTAGTGTTGGTAACCTTGGAGCAGAGGGAGTAGTTATGGTTCACGTGTTGGTAACCTTGGAGCAGCGAGAGTATCTGGGGTTCAAGAGTAACCGGGTTAGATTCCCCTCCTGGGTCGGAGCACAGTCTACACGTTCCCTTCACCCCTGAGACATGCTGGGCCACGTGCTGAAGCATCAATGGGCCAGTATCTCCGCGTTACCCTACAATACACCCTTCATTAGGCGTGTACTAGCTTTGGATCGTCTCTGGTTACTCTAGATCAGTGTAGAGAGATAGAGAGATAGTCATGCGTTCTCCTATTGTTTGTCTCCCATGTTCATACAACAACAACAACAACAACAGTTGTGATGCTAGTTTTTGTATCAGGTTTTGGCTCAATCAGAAATGCACTGTACGTATCAGATGTTTTCTGTTTTTGTCGTACGCCATACTGTCTAAAACGCTGCACCTATAGTCTAGAATATTGTGGAAAATCATCAGGTTCACGTTGGAGGTGTCTTTGACACTAGACCAATATCTTCTGGCTCCCGGAGAGCTTTTACCGTCAGACCGCATCCCCAGGTTCAGATGGGCTCACCCTGAAGGACTGACAGTCCATGATGGGCAGTGCACTCCACCAATCCCTGGTGACCCCCTGTCTCCCCCATGCCCATCCCCTCACTCACATGCTGACCCTTGAACCCCAGCCCAGTGGACTGGAGTGACGGCCTGGTCAAGAGCCAGCAACCAACCAACCCCCTATCAACCAACTCATCTCGGCCATTTGGAAGGACAAGCAAATGTCGACAGCTTTCAATAATAAGCGCTCAAGAGGTCCTCCTTGTCCTTGTTGCACCTCAGTAGCTCAGTTTGTGCAGAGAGATTGACTCATGTGTGCGACGGCTAAAGGACTAGCATCACAAGTGATGCTATTACAAGCTGAACAACGCCAACACCGCAACTGCACCAACTTTTTGTGTTTTTCGGAGCTTACCAAAAATGCTGATGTGTCATTAGATACCCCCCCCCCCCCCCAACACACACACATATGAACTTCACTAATTGCAATTTTGTTTTGTATAATTTCTTGTGAGACTGATATAGCGAGCCGAAGTGCCCCCCAGTGAGTGGTTCCTAGTAATATCATACAGACCGAATGCCAGCTGACCTGGGCTGGATAACACTGCTCAGACAGACCTCAAGGAGCGTTCATATCAACTTCACAGGTGTAAATGGTTTCCTTCGTCTACATACATAGTGCATACATGCAGCACCCCAAACAGATTAATAAGTGCCCCAACACCACTTTGCTGAAGTACAGCGGTGTTGGGTTGTCTACTGTTCTGTTGAGCTACATTAAAAGGAAATGAATGCTCTGCTCCACACTTACCAACATGAAGAAAAGGCATCATTAGAAGAGGCAGAAGTTGCAGCCCAGGGTCCATCAACTGTGCTGTTACACGGCACTGTAAACGTAATTACGCCTAAGCAGGTTGGGCTAATGCTCATAATCACAGACAGACCCTGAAACCAAAGGGGCGGGGGTGACGATGTCATGCTTCAACTACAGGTTTTATTCTCCTTTTTCATTGCTTCCGATGCCGTATGCTAATCCTATGGGGAAAGCCACTGCCTGGTGGACGACAGACGGCGTGGGCGGAAGAGAGGTCTGAGGGCCGGATAACAAGTCGGGGGTGTGCAGCTTTGAGTGTTTTATGTGTGCGTCTGCAGATGCCTGGATGTTATAGCCGTGCATCGATGTCCTCAGCATGAACCAACTCTAGTACCGCCGGTAATGCGTGATTAGCGAGCGCGCACCGCAGACCTCAGAGACCTCATTTTAAATGCAGTGTCAAATGGGAGCGTTGCACAAGATGAGCTAATTATACTCTGGAATAATATCCCAGAATGTACACGGTGGATTGCCGTGATCGCGTTTTTTAAAACAGTTTATTACGGAAACGTGTGGCAGTTATTCGAGTTCCCGAAGTATAATGGAAAAGCCTGAAGTGTTATCAAACGTTAACGGCGGCTGTGTAATGGATCAATGGTCGTTGCTTGGTCTGGGTGGAATCCTTGACGGGTCGAGCCAGGCTGAACATTGACCTCTCCGGGAGCAGTGTCACTTGATGAGAGGGGCTTGAAGAGTAGATGCATTCAGTGAGCTGCGGTGAGGTTACGTGAACGCAGGGGACCATGTTAGAGAGAGAGACCTTGATGTATGTTGGAATAAGAGAGTGATTCCTTGAGTACTCAGAGACTGACAAGGAATGAAATCGAGCTTGGTCACGAAAGCGGCGTGGAGGCCAGTATACCTCCCCGATCCATTGTGAATGAAGTGCCACGTGGAGTCCGGTTTCACTGTATTTTCCTATAGCTCACAACAGGGGAGCTCACCTGGTGTCCGGTGACGGGACAGATAGTTTCCTATAGAACGCTACACCACTCTGCCTAGCTGCCATATTGGATATTTGGGGCGGGGGTATGGCTCCATTGTGCCACTGCAGAAGAGAGAATCAAATGCGACATATGCAAAGATGCATCTGAAATCTACACACCCAAGGGGAGGTGCATATATATAACTTGCCATACGGGTGTTCGCCCTGAGATCACACCTCTTCTCTGGATCACAGAGATGTCGTGCTCCACGTGCAGCAGTCTATGCATATGCTGTTGATGTGTGCAAGGAATGAATGTGTGCAAGGAATGAAGGAATGAAACTGCTGTTACACATCAATGTAATGGAACAGAACTAACTAACTAGTTCTGCCATATAACCACAGAGACATTTGTAGGATTTATTTGGAGCAATTTGTGTATAGATCACAGAGAGATCAGGGTGAGTCTAGTCTAACACACGTGTGTATATAAAGCCACACGCTGGCACTGCGCTGTGAAACAGAGTGGGGGGGGGGGGGGGGGGGGGGACGCTACTTGTGTGGACAACGTCTTAACTACCTTTAGTTTAATCATCCTTTTACGACTCCCAAGGTGAAGTATTCCTAATCATAAAGTCACAGATGTCTAGCAGAACTTGGCACAGGGCTCCCCCTTTATTGAAAGGCATTTACAATTCCATAGCAAATTAAACGCCTATGTATGCAAATGTGAGGAAACATGAGGTGTGCGGAGATACCCCCATCATCCCTCCCCCAGCGTTATGCCGTTATATTATAAGCCATTGCACGCAGTGTTGCCCACTCTTTTACCATTAAAGTAGTAAGCACTAGCTCTGAGAGTCGCCAGATGACGACTCATTTGCATATTCATGACGTCGTCGCATATTAATTGGCCTTAATCTAGGAGAGGGTGTCAAGCGAGGGAGAGATCTTGAAAGGGAGATAGAGAAATATTTTGCCAAATAAATACTGCAGGGACATCGTTTATTTTCAGTTAAAAAGTTAAAAATATATGTTTCCAAAGGGAGGGAGAAGATCACACGTACTATTTAAATATTTGCCAGATCAAACTAACTAATCTAGGCTACAAGCTATTGGGAAAACCCTCATCCAGAGGTCCGGAAAGAAAGAGTGAGAGAGACAATTGACCTATCAGTGCTGAATTCAAGAACATATTATTCTATATTTCCCCTTCACCAAGACAAAGTTTGACAGTTCATCTCCTAAACTTCTTCGCTGTCAAAATGAAATCTCTGAGCCAGCACGATGCGGTTTTACTGCCTGTGAACCACTTCGTGTCCGAATGGGTTGAGGGTCACATGGGAGTTATTGTCCAACTGCCTTTCTGGATCCTCACATAAAATGACGCAATAAGGTCAAGACTTGTTGGAAATTACGAAACAAGGATGTTGACAGCTGTCCCTCGGCTTTTGTTTTCGGTACTTTGACAAACTCGGGCCCGTGATGCCCCAAAAGTCTTGGCATGACTTGCCTGCTCCGGGGAATAGTTCACGTCAAAGCGAGGATCTGTTAGGAGGATCTCTGTTACGGTAACATCAGATGCAAACCAACCCATGTGCGTGATATAACAGCCTGGTCATAGCAGAGGCGGTGCGCCCCCAGGATTCCCCATACCGGATCCGAGGCCTCGGACGCGGTAGCCTCGGACGCGGAGCGCAACAGCGACGCGTCTCGATGAACGCCGCTCACCTGCACCGGAGCCCATGCAGACGGGAGGGCCCAGTCAGAAACATGTCACTTTCTTCATTTCGATCCAAAATATGCATGCCGCTATTCCACTCGCTATCGGAGAGCGCATCTCTGTGATTAAGAACACATCCCCACCTACCACCGCATTCTTTGAAATTAACTCTTCTCGTCTGGACTCATTAATATTCCTTGCATTCTGAATGAAATGACGATGTACATTCTGCAGACGTCTCCCATTTCTCTCAGGTAATCAGGTGCTTGCAGAATGAGGTTGATTACATCATTCCTCGGTTGCGAACGCCAGCTCCACCAAGAAGCACAATCCCTCATTTATTATTATTTTTCATGAGATTTTGTTAGATATTGTGTCCTTACTTATGCTTTCCAAAAATGTATTCACACTGTGATTGACCAGTCCTAGTTTATTTATTACATTTTGCTTCATATTAATATAATACAACTCCTTATATGCCCTTGTTTGACTTGTCTTCACATAATTAATGACAATGTTCGGATTTCTGCCTTTGTGCTATTTTCTTTAACCCTGATAATATGTTGATGCAACTCTGCAATGGTTTGATTTTAGGTTTTGAGCTGAATACCTTGATGTCTTGGCTAGATCTGGACCACAAGTTTCAGATCAGACCTCCTGCATTCTTGGGAGACAGACGGCAGGATCATATTTAGATCGTTTCCCATCTTACAGCTCGGAACTCATGCTACTCAAAAAAACGTTTTCTGCAAATATCTTTTACAGACAAAAACAAATTAACACGTGCACTGCAAATTCTGTTTTGGTGTGTCTGATGTATTAAATCACATGTTGCAGACCAGTATATCTCAATTACACTGGACTCAGCTATTTTAGTATAACATATTAATCATGGGTCCTGCACAAGCTGTCATAAAACAATAAAGCCTTTGCATCACATTATGGGCCGGTTGCCCATCATACACATTCCACCACGTTCATTTCACCAATCATCCAGTGCACAACCAAGACAGTTTAGCATCACATTGAAAAGTCTGGCCCGGCCTTACCTTTGATTTCCACTCTGTTTCCCCTGGAGGATGTAGAGCTTAAAAGTATTATCCTCTTTCCAAGTTCCGGCATCAACCAAACTTCGTCATTCTCCCAGTGTTGGCCACCACAGCTGCCTGTGTGTGTGGTTGTTTGTGTGTGTGTGTGTGTGTGTGTGTGTGTGTGTGTGTGTGTGTGTGTGTGTGTGTGTGTGTGTCTGCGCGTCTCCGCTGTTCAACTACGGATAGAACCAATCCCTTCTCTTGAGGCAAAGGCGCAAACCTCCTTTGAATTTCTTCATCCTTGCCGTGTCGGGTCTGGCTCTCAGTCCGCTGGCGCTCCACCACACACAAACCAACGTGCCTCTTCTCCTTGGCCACCTCCTCTTTCTCTGTCAGGGGCTGAAGGGCAAGCCAAACCCTTCGGGGGGGCCGTGCCCCTCTCCGGGCCGCTCAGTGTCTCAGTGGTAATAATGATGCATCGCCGGTTCCTCTCCTGCTCATCCTGCTCACCTGCTCCTCCTGCCTGGACCTCTCTCTGCTCAGGCCATCGCTCCCAACTCTGAACACAGAACTAAGTCCACAGGTCTCTGCAGGAGACCTCAGGAACCAGCATCCCCGCGCCTCACAGTCCGGTTGGAGCGGCTCTCTCTGACGGCGCTCGTGCGGTCTGAGCTAGTTGGACGAGCTGCAGTTTTACTGTTTCTTCTGTTGCTTCTGTCCTCCTCACTTGCTCGCTCTCTCTCGGCTCTCTCTCTCTCTCTCTCTCTCTTGGCTCTCTCTCTCTCTCTCTCTCTCTCGGCTCTCTCTCTCACTGTCTCGATCACTGTTGCTTTTTTTGCTCACTCGCCCGCCCTCCTTCCCTGCTTCCCTTCCTCTCTAGCTCTACTCTCCCCCTCCCTCCTGTGTTGTCACACAAGCTGCCATTTGCAGCCACCCTCTCTTGTCTCCTCCCCTACCCTTTGCGATTGCTCTCTCTCTCTCTCTCCCTCTCCCTCTCTCTCTCTCTCTTTGTCTCTGTCCCTCTCTGTCTCTCTTGATTTCTCCCCCTCTCTTCGTTTATCTCTCGTTCCCCCACTCTCTCTCTTTCTCTCGCTAACCCTTTAACCCTTCCTCCATCGAGTATCGCACCAGGGGACGACAGAACTCCGGGAGGGCAGGCGAGTCATTCATGTGGAATGATGGACTGTATTGTCTGTCCACCCACTAAACACACTGCTCACTTCTGAAGCACCTCTGATCGCATGGCTAAACCCACATCATCTCAGTCCACGGTTGATTCATCCCACTGAATTATACTTACTCCTCCTCCTGTTGCTTCCTCTCAGAAACCGTACATTTCTGAGGAGCTCTACTTGGGGTGAGGAGGCAGGCCCCCGGGAGGTGACAATAATTTTTCCTGGAGTAGGATGATCCCCAGGTGAGGTCCCCCAGTGAGGACTCTGACCTCGCTGTGCCCATCATCCCATATCTTCCATCACTCATCGGCCAATGGTGTGAGGAAGCCGGTTGCCTTAGTGATTGAGAGCCTAATGTGTGTGTGTGCATGTGTAAGTGTGTGTGTGCGTGTGTTTGTGGGTGTGGGTGCAAGCGTGTGCGAGTCTGCACATGCCTGTGTGTGTGCAAACACGTGTGTATGTGTGTGTGTGTGTGTGTGTGTGTGTGTGTGTGTGTGTGTGTGTGTGTGTGTGTGTGTGTGTGTGTGTGTGTGCATTGATAGATGCACACTACCTAGGGAGGGATCCTGCTGGTGAGAGATTCCTTTCACACCTGCCAACTATAACTTAATCATCATTAACCCCAGGCTGTGTGTGTGTGTGTGTGTGTGTGTGTGTGTGTGTGTGTGTGTGTGTGTGTGTGTGTGTGTGTGTGTGTGTGTGTGTGTGTGTGTGTGTGTGTGTGTGTGTGTGTGTGCATGCATGTGCTGTATATAGCTGTGTGTGTGTGTATATATACATATACATGTATATATACATGTGTATGCATGCATATACAGTATATATGTCTATATGTTTGTGTGTATATATATTAAGAAGTATGTATGTATGCATGTATGTATGTATGTATGTATGTATGTATGTATGTATGTATGTATGTATGTATGTATATGCATGTATGTATGTATGTATGTATGTATGTATGTATGTATGTATGTATGTATGTATGTATGTATGTGTGTTTGTATGTGTATATATATGTGTATTTGTTTGCATGTATGTGCTGTATATTTGCTTGTGTGTGTGTGTGTGTGTGTGTGTGTGTGTGTGTGTGTGTGTGTGTGTGTGTGTGTGTGTGTGTGTGTGTGTGTGTGTGTGTGTGTGTGTGCGTGCGGGTACACATGTGCATGAATGTAACATGTGCACACAACCATGCATGCATATGCTATATACAGTAAATGTGTATGTGTGTGTGTGTGGGTGGCAGCATCTTCTGTTTAAACATATGCATGTGATGTGCATGCGTCTGTATATATGTGTGTGTGTGTGTGTGTGTGTGTGTGTGTGTGTGTGTGTGTGTGTGTGTGTGTGTGTGTGTGTGTGTGTGTGTGTGTGTGAGTGAGTGTTACCTCGGTCGTGACAATGTGAGAGGTTTGCCAAATGGAGATTTGTCTTGGTGGAATTAGAACTGAAATATGACAATCATTTAATTTGGCAGCTCACTGATCGCTGGTAATGTCTTGTTCTGTTGCTCATGTCTGATGTCACCTCCTACCTCCACCTACCTCTCTGCCCAGTCCACAGCTGCCTACAGCATTCTCTCTAGCTCTGTCTCTCTATCTCATGCCTCTCTCAAGCTCTCCCTCTGTCTCTTGCCTCTCCAATTTAAAAGGCTTTGTAGGCAAGAAAACACACATTTACAAAGCCAAAGCCCAACAAGTAAAGCAAGGTAACATAAGCTACAAAATAATAATCATTGAAAAAATACAAATAAAATACAGCCAGCTAAAATATAGCATACTCTCTCTCTCTCTCTCTCTCTCTCTCTCTCTCTCTCTCTCTCTCTCTCTCTCTCTCTCTCTCTCTCTCTCTCTCTCTCTCTCTCTCTCTCTCTCTCTCTCTTTCTCGTTCATTTCCTCCTCTGCCTAAGTGGGACTTCCTGATGTTGTCCTTCAGGTGTTTTTCATGAACAACCTGTTGCCCTGCCTCCCTTGACACCACTCGTGTGGAATACATTACCGTTACCCTTGACAACTTCAAAGTGTGACATTAATCTCTCGCTCTCTCTCTCCCTCTTTCCCTGACTCTCTCACTCTCTGACTCTCTTTCTCTCTCACACATCTCTCTCTCTGTGACTCTCTCCATCTCTCTCATTCTGTCTCAGACTCCCTCTCTCTCTGACTCTCTCCATCTAACACCTCTCTCTATCTGTGACTCCCTCCCTTTCTCTCTCACAACTTCTCTGAGAGCCAGTCATGTGGTGTCCAACACGAGAAGAAGTGACAGTAGCTGAGAATGGAAGGGGTTGGGAGGTTTCTAAATACAGACTAGTGTTGGCTTGGCCCAGGATTGTCATTCTATGATTCATCACGATGGAGCCCTTGCTCTCCATCTCTCGTGCTCTCTCTCTCTCTCTCTCTCTCCCTCCCTTTATACTTCCCTCTCCCTCCACTCCAAATCATTTTCTTCTCTTTTTCGCCCCTCTCCCTTCCGCTCTCTCTACCCTCGCTCCCTCTCCTTTTCTGCATTTTCCTCTCTCTCTATATCTAGAGTCTCTCTCTCTCTCTCTCTCTCTCTCTCTCTCTCTCTCTCTCTCTCTCCCCATCGCCCCCCTCCGACTCCGGCTCTGATTTCAGTTTTTCCTGTGGGTGATTTTTCACCCAGCTGCTGGCGTGTGGTCATCACCGCGCCATTGTGTCTTGGCTCCCCTTCTGTCCAAACTGGCACATGAGCGGCGTGCAGGGGCACGTTCTCCCCCATTATACCTCTCACCTCTCACCCCCCCCCCCCCATCCCCCCCATCACCCCCGTCATCCCCCTCCCCCACCTCACCTTCTCCATCCTCTTTGCCCTCTCACACAGACAACAAGTCACACTGCAACATGCCATTAAGGGGTAGGGTACATAAGTACACACAGTACGTAACTACATACACTGCACTTCACACACACGCACAATGCTGTGGCAGCCCAGTGAAAGCTGGGTTACGTAAGCAGCACTCGATCGCAGGTGGGTCGCGGTGGTCGCATGTCCATCTGCATATCTGCCGCTAAACGAGAGGGCTCGCCTCCCAGGGAGAGAGCTAAGTGGCTCCGCCGCTGCCCGCTGGTCCTGTTGCTCGCACGCATCACACAAGGAAGTCGACCCCCCCCCCCCCCTCTCCCCCCCCTGTGTCTTCTGTTCGCGGCATGAAAAGGAAAGGAGACGTACAATGGCAGAAAGGGTTGGAGTTAGAGAGAGGGGGAGAGGGAGCGAGGGAGCGAGGGAGGGAGGGAGGGGGGAGGAGGGGAGGGTTGTTAGACGGCGGGCGGCAGTGTTCATGGTGCGACTTATAGTCATGACTCACGGGAGAGAGAGGGCGAGATACAGAGAGGCAGAGAGGGCGAGAGATAAAGAGAGGGAGGGAGATACAGAGAGGGAGAGAGATAAAGAGAGGGAGAGGGCGAGAGATAAAGAGAGGGAGAGAGATACAGAGAGGGCGAGAGGGAGAGATATACAGAGAGGGAGAGAGGGCGAGAGATAAAGAGAGGGAGAGGGCGAGAGATAAAGAGAGGGAGAGAGATACAGAGAGGGAGAGAGGGAGAGATATACAGAGAGGGAGAGAGGGCGAGAGATAAAGAGAGGGAGAGGGCGAGAGATAAAGAGAGGGAGAGAGATACAGAGAGGGAGAGAGGGCGAGAGATGAAGAGAGGGAGAGAGATACAGAGAAGGAGAGAGGGAGAGAGATAAAGAGAGGGAGAGAGATACAGAGAGGGAGAGAGGGAGAGATATACAGAGAGGGCGAGAGATAAAGAGAGGGAGAGAGGGTGAGAGATAAAGAGAGCGAGAGAGATACAGAGAAGGAGAGAGGGAGAGAGATAAAGAGAGGGAGAGAGATACAGAGAGGGAGAGAGGGCGAGAGATAAAGAGAGGGAGAGAGATACAATGAGGGAGAGAGGGAGTGCATAAAAGAGGCATGTCGTAAGTAAATAAGAAAAGGAAAAATGGAAGGCACAAGTCAATAAGGAGGAGAAAATAACTCAAGAGTGACAGGACGACAGAGGGGAGAACGGGAAGGAAAGGGCGCAACGACAGGGAGAGAAAAGGAGAGACTGCGTTTCTGACAGCTGTGGATGAAGAGGTGTAATTTGCATTAATCACAGGGCGTCTGTGAGTAATCGTTTGATGATCCTGGCGGGGATAGTGATAGTGTCGCAGCATCTCTTCTCGGTGACCAGCGCGTCTACGGCCTTTAATCCGAACAGACAACCCGCACCAAACCAATCGGGTTCATCGGATCTGACAGCTCAATCCATCTCCATCCAAACACACAAAAAACTCACGCGCACACATGAAGACACACAAACACACGCCAAATGCTTATCATTTCGGTCGTGATGGTCATCTTGATATGCTTATCTTTATGATACACGTACAACTATCTCAGATTATATTACAGCGATACGAAAATGTTACCACAGGCATTATTATTTTATTCAATGACGTTATGTGTATGACTCATGCAATAAATATCATGTCCTAGTCAAAAGTCTTGTGGCTTATATCAAAAAGATAGGTAGGACACAGTGTAAAGGACGTGTTAACCCGACCCACCCAACTTCTCCATGACAGTTTAAAAACAAGCTACATAGCCCTAATAATCAAAATAAAAATGATAGTTACATTATTGTTGGCTACGCCGTCTAGGCTTCGCCTTATGGGCTTGTCCTTTTCGCCTTTCAGTGCACGCGAGAGCGCGCACGGGACAATAAGGCTTCGCCTTATGGGCTTGTCCCGTGCGTGAAATCGAACCATCTCTATTACATCGGGCAGGGAGTGTTTATTAAAGGTTTTGGGGATTGTTGTGACCTGATTCTTTGCGAGCACATGAATAATGTTGTGTTCTGGTCCAAGCTGGCTGCGGGTTGTAACAAAACCAAATGGGATTCACACAAGGACCATTATTTATTTAAAATAAATGTATTTCTCAATTAAACTAAGTTGATCAGTTAGTCAGTTAATCAGTGGTGTGAGTGGAAGAGTATGAAGTACGGGGGGGTGTCTGTGTGTGGTGTGTAGTGTGCACACATCAAGAACAACCCAAACCAAGACTAATGACAGAATACAAAAAGGAGGACAATGTTTTCCGGCATGGCTGCCAGCTGTGTGCACCAAGAGTGAGGGAAATATAGAAACAGAGAGAGAGCGAGAGAGAGAAATAGAGAAATATAAAGAGAGCGGCAGAGTGAGAGGGTGGGAGAGAGAAACATTTAGAGAGAGAGAGAGAGACAGAGAGCGAGAGAGCATGCGAGTGTGAGAGAGAGGTCAGCATCAGGTGCATGTAGTTCAGCTAACGAGCCCACTCAGCAACGCTCGCAACAGAAACACAAGAGAGTCACAACATGCCAACAACAAGGCAGGAAGGGGTGGAGTCAGATCATGACCCACCCACAATATTCAGATTAATGGACCCTTTTTACAGAGGGTTCGTTTGAGGAATAGCTCAGGTGTCGCTCATTACACTCATTATGGTCTGCTCCTTTTATCTTCCCGGGTGAGTGTAGTGCTCTATGTTGAATTATATTCTGCATTGATTGCTTCAGCCTGTTTTAGCCTCTTCGCCGCCATATAGAGAACCTGAATCGTTCTTACCTCTGTCCCCAATGGGACCATATTTTTTAAAAGATATGTGCGGCGAGAGACAAGTCATTTTGTTTGAATTGGGCTGTGTAGTACACAGATGATGCTTGTCAATTTAAAGTCAAGTCATGAAGTCAAGAAGTCGAGAATGACGCAGTTCGAAGTAAAATTATTGAAGTTTAAGACAGATAAACTAAATTATAATAGCCTGTGTTTGCTCAGCGTGAAGGGACTTCTGCCTCCACCCTATGCCCCGCCCCCAAAATAACGCTATTGTTTGCTAAAAGAAGAAAAGGTCTATTAAGGAGGCCCAAACTGGCCTGTAAACAAATATTTATGTCGCAGTTTTTTTGGACAAAAAAGCAGTGTAGCACTGACATTTCTCTACCGGTTTCAATAGTGATCTACTTGGAGTACAAATAGGCGTAGATATTAATTATCTATATCTATATCTATATCTCGGCTTAGCTCAGGAGGTAGAGCAGTTGTCTTATAACCGAAAGGTTGCTAGTTTGATCCCCAGCTCCTCCTAGCTGAGTGTTGATGTGTCCCTGAGCAAGACACTTAACTGTTCCTGACAAGCTGGCTGTCGCCTTGCATGGAAGACTCTGCCATCAATGTGTGTATTAACCGATGTAAGTCGCTTTGGATAAAAGCGTCTGCTAAATGCCCTAATTGTAATTGCATAATATCTATATGTAGCTATATTTATTACTTTTACTTGTTTCGTTCTTTTTCCCTGGTACATAAAAGCAGCGATGGTCCCCTAGTGTGCTGAGGGACCATCGTTTGTTCTAGGCTGAAACAGGTTTATGGTCCATACAAATTAATGGAATGGACCTCGTAATGTACATGTAAAGCACTATTTGCATGTTTGACTTCAAAACCAAAACGTCTTTTAGAGGGACGAATCGCTTCGATTCCAACCCATAGGTGTTGACTGGTGTCCATCCTGCTGGCCCTTATAACTGGCTCAGACTACTAGTTACCCTCAGGGATTTATTATCACATTAAGGTCGGTGCAAGGGGATACTTTGACCTTTTGACCCCATGGTTCATCTCATCTGATGAGGTTCAATTGTGTCAGTAGAGAGGAACCGAACACACACACACACTCACACACTCAGACACCGTCTGAACCCCCCCCCCCCCCAGAGAGTCGTGTCAGTAGAGTACGAGTGCAGTGCTCTCGCAGTACAGTCATTGTGTGTTAACTTATGTAAAAATATCTACCATTAATTCCCGAGTGAACTGGAAAAACACCGGAGCCGAAGGAAAGAAACGAGGTGAAAGAGAAACATAATTTCTTCCCACACACACACAATCACACACAAGCACACACACCGACACACACACACGCACACACACAGCGACACACCGCGACACACACACACACACACACACACACACAGCGACACACCGCGACACACACACACACACACACACACACACACACACACACACACACACACACACACACACACACACACACACACACACACACACACACACACACACACACACACACACACACACACACACCATTGTGAAGCAGAGGCCTGACAGAGCTTTAAGTACCACCCAACCACCAACCCCCCCCATCCTCTCCCCCTACTGCTTGTCACTACGTACCCCAATTACATTATTCTCACCAACCCTCTTGTCTGACGCCACTATTTAAAGACTGGAGGCAGTTCCGTCTTTTCTATGCGCGTCGTTTCTTCCACAATGACTTTATGAAACAGCGATCTGTCCCAGGCAGCCCCTCGGCTAGGAGTGACAGTTTACGTTACCGTAGCGACGTAACACTGCACTCGTCGATCGCTTGATAGTGCGCAAAAAGAACATACGTTTCAATGTTCATAGGGGCTTAAGATGCATTTTTTGTAGAAACGTGTTATTCAGCAGCAGGTAGGGCTAAGGAAATTTGCTACTGGATGCCTACAGGTAGTACCCAGAAATCCTCAGCTGGGACTCAAACCACTAGACATCCCTGAAAGTCCAGACCGCCATGTCGTTGCATAATGAATATTCCAGAGCCACTGGACTCTGGTGTGGACAGATTCTCCGGGTGTCCAGAGAATTGTTAATGACCTGAATCTGGGTGTGATGGTCAGGTCCAACTGTCTGAGTCAGCCATGGGAGGATTCGGTTGTAGCTCTTATGTAACACCCTTGTTAGCGTTCCAGTATATGCTAATTGCTCTCTGTGTCGATTTCTGTAACTGCTGAAATGGCATTGGGGCTACGACACTAGCATCCATGGGATTTTAATACGCATTATATCTAGCCTTTTCTGTTACTGTAAATGATATCCAAATGAAATGCTGACCATCACAGCACCAAATAGTTTGCATTGAAATAATGAGCTGCTAATTGGATTATTTGCTTCTGATTCATTCCTTCGTATTCTTTTAATTATTATTTTTACGTTGACAAATAGAGAACATGTATGTAGGCACCAGACACTTTAGTATTAAAGTAAATCTGAGTTACTTTCACAAATATGTCATGATGTGTCACAGCTAAATTCAGTATTCGCTCTGTTGCTTTGGATGCCGTGACTTGCCGTGATATGGTGTTTTTCTTTTCTGAATTAAAGTAAAACAAACCCATAAACTAGTTGAAGAATATGAAAAGTATTTTAACTTGCATCTACCACCTTCACAAGCAGTCTCCTATGAGCTAAGAATAAACAGAAATGCTTATTATTTTTTTCTTGAGACCAGACCCGGTGAGCCTGGTTTTATTTTGCTGCGTCTTGCTGAAATTGATGTTGAATCCTAGACTTACATTCAGGAGATGTGAAAACTTCTGTAAGAAAATGTATTGAATTCTCTCTCAATAGAGTCTCTAGGTATTTCTCAGCCCAGTATAGTCTTCAGAATGTTCAAATCTCTATCAAGAATTCTTCAAATTGAATGTCCGCTCTCAGCTGGGCAGAAGATGCAATCTACTGTAAACATTATAATCCCCTAGTTATCGGAGGCCATCAAAGGCAAATTATGTTTAAATATCCACAAATTGTGGATATATATACCCCAATTGCATCTGATCAATTTGACCCTGTGTATGGCAGCACTGCTGTAGGGTAGTTTGGCCAAGAGAGAAACACACAGCTGTGTGGAGCAGCATTCCCTCTTTTACTCCACAATCAAACTCAATTCTCTGTGAAGACACAAATGTACCATCCAATTATAGGCCCTGTACCTCATCAACCTCTCAGAAAGTATGCAAATTAAATCTGGCTTTTTGAATGTATTCCAAGCTCATTCCTAATTTCTTCTTCCTTTGCTCGGAGTTTGCAATTCTCTTTTTCATTTTATTAGCATACGCTAATCATAGCAGCGGGCAAGTTCTGTAGCCAATCTTAGGTTCCACATCTCTTGTTGTTCACACACGGCCATCGCTGCATTGCTGCCATCCATGTGCGGGCTTTCATTACCTAATGGCTTGTGCTGTGAAGCCCAGCGGGGGGTGCTGGAGCCGGCTGACGAGGCAGGTGGAGGTGCACTGACAGCCCTGGCACTGGATCATTCAAAGGCTCACCTCCTCGACCCTGTGGTCCCCAGACACCGGCGGCTGAAAAATAAGCCCTCTGCCTGTCTGTCCACAGATTCACCGTGGGGGAGAGGAGAGGAGGAGGAGGAAGAGAAGGGGGTGAAAGCCAATCCGCTCCAGGTTCCGTGTCCTCAGTACCAACGCAGAGGGCCCCCCCCCCCCCCACCCCCACCCCCCCTCTCCTGGATGGACCTCCAACAACCCCAGACCCAATGAACCTCATCAGCTCGCTAGGTCTGGACCCCCAGGGGGAGCGTTCTCCTCTGTAGATTGGTTTCATACATCCCAAGAATTCACCAGTCATTACTTGGAGGTTTGATCGGTGTGTTAGGGTTGCTAGACAACAACCCTTGTTGTTGTTACATCTTCAAGTGGAAACAAAGAAGCTTGGCCCCCGATCAAGAGAAGTGACGTAATGATTTTGAATGTTATCAAACTACAAAGGAGCAACGGTGCCTTACTTACTGACAGTGAATGCAGGTGTGGGTCAGTAATGGCGTGTTTCCACCGGAGGGTGCGGGTCGGTTCAGATCGCAAAGGTGCGGCACGGATCGCGTTTCCACCGCCAAAACAGGGCGTGACCCGGACTGAGCCGTATTGAGCCGTACTCGTCTCGCAATGCTCCTCCGTTGGGGTACTGCAACGCCTGAGAGGGTGCCGGAAAGAGCTACACACGCTGTCCGTTGATTGGTCGACAGAGTCGCACTTCCGAGCGACAGGGGGATAATAACCAACATCTCATTATCCGCAAGGTATTTGTGGACAATGGCAAAAGCTTTGTTTATTGAAGATAATCCCGCGCAAAAGTTTGCTGTCCGTTTTACATGTTGATCTTTGTTCATTGTGCTTCTTTTTCCTTGCATTTATTAGCAGGCTTCACTGTGTCGGGCTGCTATGAGGTCACGATGCTAACGTAGCTGCCGTGGTTATCGACATCCAGCTTAAACCCCCCCCCCCTACCATAAGGGTACTGTCGGGGGTAGAAACGCGAGCCGTAACAGAGCTGCGCTGACCCGCACTTTCACTACTCCACCAAGCGGCAACGAACCGACCCGCACCCTCCGTAGAAATGCGCCACAAGGAGCAGTTAGGCACCATCTTGCAACCTGTAGGGATGCCTACAGGTAGTCTGTGGACATGGGGATTAAACTCTGTCTCTTTTGCCTGGGAGGCCAATACTGTAACCACTAGACACGTCTAGTCTAGACTATAGTCGGTTGAGTTTTGCCTCACATCACGGCACAAATTATTCTCTTTGTTTTATCTTTCAAAACTGTCATTGTTTTCACCACACATAGCCTACTGGTGTTTCTTGCTTGTAACTTTCTGGCCGCCCGGCCCTTTTCAACAGCCCTTCTCACTACAAAAACTGTGCTGAACTGTCCCTTCAGGCATTCGTCAAACTCCTCTCTCTCTCTCCACCTCACTCCACCTCCTCTCTCTAGGACTCTCTATCGAGTATTTTCAGAGCTGAGAAATGCTGAACTCTCTCTCTCTCTCTCTCTCGACCGATCAGCAAAGCGAGGAGACAATAGACATATTAGAAAAGTCCATGATGACTTTGATCATAAAATGTCTGGGCTGCTCTTGAGACAAAGCACTCTCATCTAATGACCCTGATTACCCATTTGCAATTTTACTGATATTCTAAATGATTAATTGATTCCTTCACTCATTAGCCCCATCGTTAGTCGCTACCATAAGCCGAACAGTCTGGCACCCTCAAACCTAAAGCCTACTGCTACTGTTGCCCTTTGAAGACACTCCCAATGTCACCATCGGACTCGTCTCCTCACGGTGTAAGTGGTCGCAGGGACACAGGCGGCACGCCATCCCCTCGCTCCCGCGCCCCGCCCCTGATCGGATGTCGTCCTGCGGAGCGGAGTGTGTTCGGGGACGATGCGGGCGGCGGCTGTTTCCCAGCAAGACGTTCGCCACCGTCCAATTCACTGCGGCTAGCAGCCTAGCACGTACGCTTCCGCATCCCGCACCTCGTTGAATCCCTTCCCAGACGGACCCACGCTGCGGCCGAGTCCGCGGGGAAGGCCTCACATAACGATTGGTAGATGCTATGGGGGCCCGGACACATGGCCAATCAGCATCAAAGTCTTCCAATCCCAAATGTGTCATCAATTAAAAAAGTTTCAGACCAAACACTTTGAAATGCAGATCAATGTGTTCAGTCATCCAAATCCCCAAAACATCACGATGAAGGTATTATAAAAATAATAGTTATAATAATAATAATATAGAAATATTGCAATTAAATATTGCAAAATTTTTGTCAATGACTTCATTCATCCAAATCCAAATTGTTGGACAACAAAAAAGCGAAAAACTTGTAAAAAGACAGCAGAATTCGAAACAATCGTTTCTCTCTCCAGCCTCAGAGAAAAAAAGAGAAACAGAACAATCCATTGAGCCCATGTAGCCAGGCCAGACACTCTTAGACACTCTTAACTCTTGGCTTAGCCCAGCCCAGTCTGAGAGCCGTCCAGAACCAGGCCTCGCAGCAGGTGGTCCTCTCTGCCCGATATAGCTCCCTCAGAGCGGTGCTGCTGGAGCGCCGGCCAGCCTGGCAGAGTGGTGGGAACACTGCGGAGGGAGACAGAGAGAAAATGACACTTTCCTTCTATTTTCTGATGTTCCAAATGTCATTCTGTTGTGTTTACATGTGTGGGTTACAGCACATAACACAGTCTCATTCTACGGCCGGCGATGCAACATTCACCAAGGTTTCTCTCTGGTGTTTGTGTTTGTGTGTCCGTGTTTGTTTGTGATTGAAAATCGGACCACTTTATAGGCTTTCAGGTGTGCTTGTGTGTGCAATTGTGTGCATGAGTTGTTTTTTGTGTGGGCCCCTTTTTGTGTGTCGGTGTTCGTGTGTTTGTGTGGGTGTGTCTGTGTGCGTGCCTGTGTGTGTATGTACATATATTCAGATCTAATTGTGTGTGTGTGTGTGTGTGTGTGTGTGTGTGTGTGTGTGTGTGTGTGTGTGTGTTCATTTGTGTGCATGAGTTGTGTATGTGTGGGTGTACGTGGGCCTCCTTTTGTGTGTGGGTGCATATGTATACACCAATGTGTGTGTGTGGGTGTGCGTGCATGTTTGCATGCGTCTGTGTGTGTGCGTGTCTGTGCGTGCATGCCTGCGTGCATGTGTGTGTGCGTGTGTGTGCGTGCACGCGTGTGTGTACATTGGTTCGGATCTATTTGTAGCACGTCTAGCTCTCTGGGAACCTATCCACCATCTGTCGTTCCCTACATCGCGTCGCCAAGAGAAGCCCTGGTTTTACCCTGAAATTCACCAGCTTCTGACCTTCTTTTAATAAAAGCCTCTTTCTTCACTTTGCTCTTTTTCTCCCCGACATTGTCTTGTAACACACGCTCCTCATTATAACTCCCACTTTAGTTCATGTTTGCCTATTCTGAGGCTCTCCAACACACGCTTGTTATTTAATCAGAGATTGCAGCAAACACAAACACGCAGTGATGGTGAGCAGAGGCACTGGGTCTTTGTGTTGTCATTAAATAAATAAAATGACAGTGATCGTCACTTGTTACCCGGACATATGCCGCATAATAATGCCCGGGATGTGTAAATATACCATGATTTCACTGGTGTGTTTTGAAAAAGGGCTCCTGGCTTTGTAAGAATGAATTAACCATCGGGGCACATGGCGGGTTTGGTCGGGGCATATGGTGAGGTGCCACTTGTCCCTTTAGCTCCAAGGCTTTTTGGAGGCAGCTAACAGGGACCATTCATAAGCTAACGAGCTAACCGGCTACTTCCACCACACAGGGGACCATGGAGAGGAGATGAGCCCCAGCCAGCTCCTGTGTTCATGTGGTCATACAAGGACCGGTAACAGAGTCATCGACACATCTCAGCGGAGTGCTGGCCACCAAGGTTGGCAGAAACCTTTGGGAACAATCCAGGAGATGAAGTCATCGTCTTCTCATGTTTGATTTTTCAGTTTTCTCCCATTTGAATACGTTGGTTTATCTCACGGTCACATCAATGCGTTTTGACACATATCTTATTTTAATACCAATATATTTCCAAATGTAGGTGGAGAGGGTGTAAGATGGCGTGTGGCTGCCCAATCTGCCACGCCCACTCACTGTGAGCAGCAGACACAAATATACATGCTGCTTTTCCTCCATGTACCAACAGAACACCAGGGTTATATTAGCGAAAAATGATCATGTTATATGATCACGTCTATGTATATGTAAATTAACTTATATGGGTCACAAGAACTGTGGAATTGGTTGTTCTGTTGATGGCTGTAACGTTCTACTTTCAAGGTAGGTGGTAGCTGGTTCTGAAACTGTGGGTCGCAATACAGAACTGGGTCGAAGCAGGGGGCCGAGTAGTTAAAATGTTACTTAATTGTATATATATATATATAAACATGCATTCCTGTTTCATTTGATCATGAAGACTGAAAAGGCAAATACTGTATTGTATAGATGGCATATAATATACATAATATACACATGAAAGAATAAAAAAAAAATGAACCCAGTAGCTAGAATATATCACTTATGTTACTGCACAAAACACCATGGCATAAAAAAATCCACCAAACAAAAACCCTAATGTAAACCACGATCGAGGAAAGGCCCGTAAACCTCCCTGTAGTTTGAGGGGCCCTCCCAACATCGCACTGTAGTCCCTGACAGAAAACTGACGGATTAGCTCTCCCTCTCTCTGATAACCTCTGATAGTCTCTGGGTCTCGGCCGTCCGTCAGACCGTGACGTCGCTGCCTGGCACCGGCAGGCCAGCGGTAGGCCCCATAGTCACACCGTTGCGTCATTCCCATTCTGACCCAAGGGCTTTACACTAATTCGGTCCATCCCGTCCCGCACTGGAGTCCTCAATGACCGCGCAGTCCAAACATTTCTCCCATTGTTTCCCCGGAGAGAGTGGCCGGATTTGAAACGGACAGCGTGGGATGCGAGAACACTCAGCAGTTTTTCATTTTTTTCACCCTGGACGATTATTGACACGGGTCACGTTGACGCACGTCAAACCGACATTCTGGTTTATTTATTTGTTTATCACAAAATTGATTTGTGATAAAAGTAAATAACTCTTTGTTGTGTGCGAGTTTACTTTAATGGAAGATTCTGGGTGACCACAGTCCGATGGAGGTGAACTTATTTACTGGGTTCAACAATTCGATCAGTCTCTCTCTCTCTGTCTCTCCGAGGGAGATTTAATTTGGTGGCGGCGGGCCTTGAGCAAACAGTGCTGGTTGTCTTGTGGGCGTTGTGGACGGGACCGAAGTGAGAAACAGCACAGCGCTTTGTGTGGAACCGTGTGGCAAAGTCCCTTCGCTATACAGCAGAGAGTACAAAGCAAGCTCCACGCTGCATTGACTTGGCAAACCTAGCGGGATCGTTATCACGTCGTAATCGCCGTCTGCATATTCTGTACTGTGTCCTGTTTTTAATTAGGCGGGGAAATTATCAAGTGACAAACATCAGAACAAGGCTTCCTCATCCCGGTCACGCAAGTCTCTGGGCACTGGGCTGATGAAGTGTTTGCAAAGCTTGCAGTAATTATTTCTTGAGGCAATTGAAAGATGGGTTTCATGATCCTATGCTTTGTAGCCCGACTGTGATGCCGGCTTCAATGGGTTGACTTTGGGCCATAAATCGTACCCCCTAGGAGAGATTCAAGGGAAAAATACATATATTAACATAAATACCTGTACAAAAATCGAATATATTGTGGCATCTACACTTTTTGAATGATTCAAGTGATAGTATATTCTCGCTGGCCTCACCAAACTGCCTTAATTCTGCCTAAAAAAAACACGGTCAAACGACTCAGCACGAAAGACTTCTGGTAACAAGACGTCTAACCATAAAACCTCCAACTAATCGCAAGCCTCAAACCTAATGGAGTTTCCATCCTCGTGATGCCACAGCTTCACCAATCCTGGTTACTTCTACCTCAACGGCACGAGAGTGAGAGAGCGGCTGGAACGAGACGGCCCTCATTAGCAAAACGATCCGTACGGTTGAGCCCGGGTGTCAACGCGTGCCATGGAATCAGAACCTGGACAGGCTGCCACTGCCAAGTGTCCGTCAGGACCAGCGCAGGCATCTCTGTTACACTCACAGGTGGATGCCCTCTGTTAGCCCGCAATGGACATGTCAAGAGGACAAGGACACCAGGACACCCTCTGAGATTCTCCTTCTCTCTCTCTTTGTCTCTTTGTCTCTCTCTCTCTCTCTCTCTCTCTCTCTCTCTCTCTCTCTCTCTCTCTCTCTCTCTCTCTCTCTCTCTCTCTCTCTCTCTCCGGTTGTAATTGAATTGCTTGATTTACAAATGAACACAGAACTAGTTGGAGCGTGTCATTTCATCACTGGGAGTGGGTCCCGTGGAAACCGATATTTGGGAGAAAACATTGGTTGGGTTTCATAACCAAAACATGTTATGAACCAGGCTTTGGAGAGAGTGACTAGAGTCAATGGGGGTAAACTTTTATTGGCATGCCAGCTTACACACGGCCGCGTGCGAGATCAAGTCCTTGTTAGTTATTTAACACAAGGTAATCGTAGCTTTTGGTATTCTTTCAAACCACTGCATTCATCGTGTCCACAGAACACCATGAGATACACTTTGTGAACCTTATCTCAACCTGCTCCGGTTTTAAGTATGCTAACCCTCTTAACTCGTTGCCAATTCAGTTGGAGTCTCTTGAGTCTCTGGTTCCATTTACTTATGAATCCTCCTCTGCAGTTACAGACTGGCCTGCTTCCCCGGCCTGGAGTTGGCAGGCAGCTACCAAAGCAAGTAGCAGATACGCGCATCTCAGCTATTACATTATTTTTGGTAATGAGAGCGATTCGGCCTTTGGCGCACTGCCGCTTAGCGATTGAGAATTGCTATATTTCATATCACACTCAATTATTTTATATTAATATATTATCATTCCATATTATATAATGCGCTCAGTGTTTAAAAGAAGGGTAACCCAACTCTAGCTCCAATAATTATTTATTTAGGTTTTTTTTACCTAAATGTTATTTTAGGTTCTATTTGCGTGGTGAGTGGTATGAAAAAGGAAAGATTCCTTGGAGGGGAAAGTCAGCCCGCCGCCTACGTAGACTACCATCCCCTCTTACACTGTACAGTTTGAGTTTCCTCGGCTGCGTGGCACACCAGTCAAGCATATACCTGGCTAGCAGACACTGTGTCCCCATAACGTATATCAACCCCCTGGCTTCATTGAGATGCATGCATGCTGCGGCTCTCTCTCTGCGTTATCGCTGTTATCAAGTGGTGCGACTCCAGAACTATTGGTAGCACCGCACACACACGCACATCATGCACACACACACACACACACACACGCATACGCATGTAGTTACGTATGTACTTGCGTACGTGCGCACCCACACACAATGCTAACCCACACACAACTCCACAACTACTCATAGCGCCTCACACACACACACACACACACACACACACACACACACACACACACACACACACACACACACACACACGCACACACACACACACACACACACACACGCACAGACATCTCCAGAACCATTTATAGCGCGACACATTCACACACTCACACTCACACAACTCAAGAACTATTCATATGTCTACACACAGACACACACACACACGCAACCCTTTTAACGCTCACACAAGACAATATCTGCAGAGGACAGAAAGGACAACACAGGAACATCCCAAGTGGCGTCATCTCGTGATCTCATTTCGTTGGGGCTCACTTTATTTTGGGTGGGTTGAGCACACACACACACACACACACACACACACACACACACACACACACACACACACACACACACACACACACACACACACACACACACACACACACACACACACACACACACACACACACACACACACACACATTACATTGTTCCAGTGGTTCCAGCAGACGTCCCGTGCAGTCACCACCAAGCCCTTGCCATTTCTCGGGACAGGACTGCCTTTGATGCACCATGCCGCGCCCTTTTATTTTTAGGACAAGGGACGACATTGGGGTAAGGTCATATCGATGAAGGATGGACTCTTAATTTCGGATATGGGTGTCACCCACTGCACATGCATTTCCATTGTTATGTGATAGAGGAGTGTGTCTGTGTGTGTGTGTCTGTGTTTTTTTGTGTCTTTTTATGTGTGTGTGTGTGTGTGTGTGTATGTATGTGTGTGTGTGTGTGTTTGTGTAGTTGTGCGTGTGTGTATGTGTGTGCGTGTGTGTATTTGTGTTTGTTTGTGTGTGTGTGTATGTGTGTGTGTGTTTTATGTTATACACAGTACACCCAGTATCCGACAGAGTTTATTTCATGCATTGAATTGAATGACTTGTCCAATGTGAACATGAATAAAAGTAATTGTATGTATGGGTGTGTGTGTGAGTTTGTCGGACGTATGTGTGTGTGTGTGTGTGTGTGTGTGTGTGTGTGTGTGGTTGTGTGTGTGTGTTTGCGTTTCTTTGTTTGTTTCTGCAGTTGTTGGGCTCTAAAAAGATGCTATCCCAAATCAGACAACCCATCATGTGGTTCATCACAAACAGTCATTTGTTTCATGACGGTATCACAAAGTTTGGTAAGCGAGAAGTTTCTGGAAAACCACGTGCGGCCGTCGAAAAGGGAGACGGGGCGGCGGCGGCGGCGAGAAAACCGAGCCTCTAATCTGTCGCCGGCGTCGGTAAACGATCCCCTAATTACTTTAATTGGCCCGGAGGAGAGGAGAGAAAGAGAGTGGAAGGCAACACTACCCCCCCCCCCCCCCCCCCCCCATGGTGTGTGTCTCCCCACAGGGTGACCAGCGGGTGCTCTATCTGTCCGTCTGCCATCCTCGCCCCCCGCCGCGGCTTAAAGCACCCTCATGTCAGCTCCCGAGGCGCTTGGTCCACTTGGATTACGTTTCAGCCGGGGTGGGGCCGTCATCACGTCCTCGTCGTCGCGCCCCGCGCCGGCCAGGACCCCCCCCCCCCCCGCAGCAAACCCCAGCCAGGACCGCCGCCCCCCAGGGAGGGTGCTTCTGTGGGGGCAGTCGGGGAGCTTTGTTTCCATAAACAACTGGGAGGGAGGAAGGAAGGGAGGGAGGGAGGGAGGGAGGGAGGGAGGGAGGGAGGGAGCAAGGGAGTTTGTGAGTGAAAGAGGGGTTGAGTGAGGAAGGGAGTAGATTAATAAGGGAGTGAGTGAGTTAGGGAATGAGTGAATGAGAGAGTGAGTGAGTGATAAGGGAGTTAGTAAGTGAACCAGGGAGTTTGTTAGGGATTCAAGGGTATAAAAAAGGTATAAAAACATTATGAGCTTTCTTAACTGACATTTGCAGGTGGTGTGAATGTCATTGAGAGCGTCATTATTTTATGGCAAAGGTCCCAGCTCTCAAAACTTCAAAATGACAAACTGATATTTTGCACGCATTTCCCTTATAGAACACCAAAACTTTATGCAAACTAATAGAAACAAAAAGTACAAGAAAATAAATTATATCAATAACAACAATCATGAACAGGCCAGCCGCCATTCCCAGAACTATTTCCATTTTCAGCGGAGTTGAGTAAATGCACAATGTTTGGTTGGCTACTGACAACCTGTCAGCTGCAAACCAAACATCAAAAACACGTGTCTCCAAAATGGAACCACAATAAAGAAAAGTACACCTGCTTCCTCGAATCTTCCCCCCGCATCTCCAAACCTACTACAAATTCTGCTGAGAGCAGCAGGTCTTGACAGGAAGTCTGCCTCTGTTGTTGTTATGGATTTTCGAGCTTGTTGAAAGTAATTGAAAGAGGAGGAGGAGGTGGTGCAGGAGGAGGAGGTGCAGGAGGAGGAGGAGGAGAAGGAGGAGGTGCAGGAGGAGGAGGAGGAGGAGGAGGAGGAGGAGGAGGAGGTGCAGGAGGAGGAGGAGGAGGAGGTGCAGGAGGAGGTGCAGGGAGAGGGCACGGGGGAGTTGACATGAGCAGTGCTGTCACCTTGGCTCAGTGTCTCTGAGGATGGACCGGTCCTGCTGAGCTGGCCCCACATTGAGTCTCTCTATAAGGCCGGACTGGGCCAATGGGTTGGGCATCACCCCCCCCCCCCCCCCCCCCCCACACCGCCCCCCGTCTCTCCCCCTCCGCCTCATATGGGCCCTTTAAGCTGTCACTCGGCACCTCCTGTCCATCATGTGGCAGGATGTCCACCCCTCTCCATCCAATTACTCCTGGACTTGATGTCTTTTGAGATCATGCCAAGTGTTTGATTACTTAGAAAAGTGCCATATGAATTGAATGTATTTTTTATTATTATTAGTATTATTATTAATTAACACTATTCTTTTGGTGAATGAGGTGTCAGGTGACCTGTTAAGAGGGTTTATTATCAGGATAATTTTAGCATGTTCCAACAGGTTATTCGCATCGTTGAGGAAGCTTTTAAAAGAATGTGTGAATTTGGGTTAAAAAAGCAGACTGATCTCACAGCAGCATCATCGCACTAGTCATCTTCTGTATTTACCATATTGACTGTAAGTCTAATGCCAACATACATTCCCTCTTTATCTCTGTCTCTATCTCCTGCTCCTTCTGTGTGTCTATCTCTATATCTCTTTCCAGCTCCAGTCCCCCCACTTGCTCTCTGGCTATCTGTCTGCCTCGCTCTCCATGTATTTTCCATCCTTCTTTTTCACGCTTTCCTGCTTGTTCCCTCTCTATATCTGTGTCTCTCTGCCTCCTTTCCAACACTCTCTCTCTCCCCCTCTCTTGTTGTCTCTCTCCCTAATTTCTCTCTCTCTCTCCTCCTCTCTCTAACGGTCGCTCTCTCCCTTTCGCTTTCTCTCTCTCCCTCTCTCTATCTGTCTCTCTCTCTCTTTCTCTCTCTCTCCCTCTCTCTATCTGTGTCTCTCTCTCCCTCTCTCTATCTGTGTCTCTCTCTCCCTCTCTCTATCTCTCTGTCCCTCCTCTCTCTCTCTCTCTTTCACTCTATCTGTCTCTCTCTCTCTTCTCTTTCTGTCTTTCTTTTATACACGCGCACAAACACAGACAAACACACACACCCACACACACGCACACGCACGCACACACGCACACACACACACACACACACACACACACACACACACACACACACACACACACACACACACACACACACACACACACACACACACACACACACACACACAGACTCACACACAGATCAGATGTTCTGTCTCATGGTGTCTGGGTCCCCTGTGTTCTCTGAGGTCCTCTCTCTCAAGGGAACGTCCTGTGGTGTTCAAATGATTAGTAGATCTGGGACCTTCGGTCTGATGATGTCACACTCACGTGTGATACGCACACACACACAGAGGCGCCGCGTCCCATTAGGCATACCAGGCAATTGCTTGGGGCCCCGGGCCACTACTAGGGCCCCCAAAAGGTCCCCCCAAAAAAATAAATAATCGCTCCATACCCCCCCGTCCCGTCCCCCGTCCCCCGTCAACAATCGCTCCGAACCCCCCCCCCCCGTCAACAATCGTCCCCCTAAGAATTCTTGCACACATGCACATGCAGACAAACACACACAAAAACAGACGCACACGCACACACACACACTCACACACACACAAACACACACACATAGGATGTCACATGAGCACACACAGACACATATATGAACAAGCGCACATGATCGCACACACACACAGACACACTCACATACCATGCAAACACACATCGTAGATATGACACATGAACACACACACACACACACACACACACACACACACACACACACACACACACACACACACTCACATACACACAAAGACCCTAACACCCTCACACAATCATGCATCCACACTCACGCACCCACCCACACCCACACCCACCCGCCCGCACGCCCGCACGCACGCACACATACACACACACACACATACACACACACACACACACACACACACACACACACACACACACACACACACACACACACACACACACACATACACACACAGAATACCAGCAGTCTGGCAGGGGGCAATTATGGCTTCAGCGTTGTTAATCCTGGCTACACTAGAACAGACCGTCCCCAGAGGTTGAGAGGCAGTGAGGACACAGGTGCCTGTGCACCCTTCTCGTGGGTCTTTTGAACCAGGTAACCTTTAAGAGGTTGCATAATTACCTACACTTCGTGGCCTCTCAGATGTATACTATGCAAATGCTAGGCAGGAAAGAGAGTGGAGATGTGCGGTAATATCTTCCTCGCTGGCCCCTGTATGTTCCCTGCTGTCTGACTTTGAGGGATTTAACTTATCCCCGATAAAGTCAGAGCCTCTGCAGAGAGAAACAATTGAGTATTTATAACAGTATTCCCAGCTGTGGGGATTTGTCAAGAGCAAAAAAGGTTAGCTCTTCTTAACCAAAAAGCTAATATTAGCGCCACCGAACAACGTGCTAGCGTTTTGCTATTTTGAGAGGCTGAGTCACGTGTGCGATACTACTCTCGCCGCCAAGCTGAACGGCGAGGGAATCAACCGCTATCACTTATCACCATGTGGCCTCCTTTGAGCATGTATGAATGTCGCGAGTGTCCCCTTGTGATGGCAGAGGTGCGGGTGTGACTGGGTCCGTATCCCGGAGGGGGGATAGGGGGAAAACAGTGGTGCTTTTTAAAATGAATAAGAAAAACTACCTCAGCACTTCTGCTGAGTACCCTTCCGAAGAGATTCGGATCAACCCGCGAGTTACAGTCTGTTAAGGTTTGTGCTGATCACCGAAACATCCCATAATGTGATTTCTGAAAGACGTGTGTGAGTAGGTGCCAGGGTCATCTACTTCCCCTTTAAGTTAGGCGGTGAATAATCAAGAAGCCCTGAGAAACGTGATTGGGCACAGGAGCGGTGGATAAAGAAGCAGTTTGTCGTGGTGTGTACAGAGCAGACAGTACATCGTGTTTTGGCTCACACCGCTAATGCTACTCTACGTCCTCACACTCTGTTTCCATAAACTCCCTCTCCTCACCAGTAAGGACCGGACAGTGATATTCTTAGTATATAGGTCAGCCCGGGCACCCTGTGGCCACGCATAGGCCATGGTTTCCATTGCTGTTTGAAAGCCACTTACTGTGCACTAGCAATGAACCAAACTCTGCCATTTGAGTTGTCTCTGCCTGAAAGACGTCACCATCACCATCACAGGAGGCCCGGAAGTCTGTTGAGTGTCAGTGAACTAGTTCACCAGCAGGAAACAGTGTTGCCAGACAGGAACTGATGCATTATGCAATGCGTTTTGTACTTTATTATTGTCTGATAATATGATTGAGTCTAATGGAGTAGTACGATAATGATAAGGTAATGTTGATGTTAGCGTGGAGAAAAGTCCCTCATGGCCATGCTTTGTTTGGCCCCCTTGTGTAATGTAATCTGATTAGTCAATATGGGATCAGCAACTGTCACCAAGGCAAAAAAAAAGAAAAGAAAGATTGTTGCCTTGATCAGATTAAGTCATGACAGTAATTCAGTGCGGTAATTAATTTGTCTTCCTTCCGACTCACACTGGGCTGCTGGCTCTCTCCCACTCTCTCTCTCTCTCTCTCTCTCTCTCTCTCTCTCTCTCTCTCTCTCTCTCCTCTCTCTCTCTCTCTCTCTCTCTCTCTCTCTCTCTCTCTCTCTCTCTCTCTCTCTCCCTCTCCCTCTCCCTCTCTTTATCTCTGGACTGTGTAATCAGAATGTAAACCAATCACCAGCGGCTCCTCTTCCCATGGCCCCTGTCCCCGGTACATTCCCAGAGGCTCAGCCCAGACCCGGTCCCAGACGCTGCGCGATGCCACCACTGCATTAGCTCTCCCATACAGCGCCCCTCATGAATTTCAATTAGAGTAAAAAATGCATTTCAGGGAGTTTGCAGGTTTTGCATTTTTCGACTTCTCTGCATAGTACAGTACTTACACTTATAGGCCTGTCTCTCGCCCTCTGTCTAACTATCCCTATCTATCTGTCCATATTTTCTCTCTGCCCCTCTCTCTCTGTGTTAATGCCATTAAGGGTCTGGTCTCTTATCACAGGATAGGAGTGCTAAACCAAAGATTTCGATATTATATCTCCATCCCCATCCCTACTCCCTAATCCCCTGTTTCGGTGTTCCCTGCAAGTATATTTCTATAAAAGCGTCAAAGTGACTCAGCGGGTAACAGACTCACACGTACTTATGTGATTTTTTCACTTCGTGCGAACCTGCCTACCTACTACAGCCTTGCACTGTAGTACAAACTCGAGCAGCTCATCCTCCATTGTCCAACGAGTGGGCAACGCGAGCCACAGTGTGTTTTTTCAAAGAACCATGACTCATCCATCATGTGTTTTAACACCAACGGTGTCAAAAACACACGGGCCATCATCGGCGAGGGCTAGCCAGGGAACACGCTCCGAGATGGGGCATACCGACCTCCCCACACGACTTCACGGAAACCATACCGTGATATGACATCTTAAATTCGAAAGGGTCAACGTTGTTCTGCTTTCGCTTGTCATTCATAAACGTCTGTAGCTCCATCAATGAATCGTTTGTAGCACTTAAAAAAAAACTAAACCCTGTTTTCTGATTCGTTGACTTTAGATTTACATCTTGCTCTAATCTTTACTGTTAATTCCTCCGACAGCATTTCATCACAAACACACCTGCTAAAAATAGACGTTTACATCGTTTGCTTGTCTCGCTTGATACAGGGCCTGTGTTAAGGCCCCAAAGAAAATCACGCCTCTAAACCTGTGATTATTAATTTTCACTTCCGGAGCTCATTGACACTCTGCTTGCTTCGCTACGTCGGTGGCAACATGGCTGATTGGACGAGCCAGAGCAGAGGACCTACGCACGACCCACCTTTGTGCGACTCTGTGCGTGTGTGCGTGCCTGTATGTGTGTGTGTGTGTGTGTGTTTGTTTGTGTGTGTATGTTTGTATTTGTGTGTGCATCTGTGTCTGTCAGGTAAATAGAGAGATGTAGAAAGAGTAGTGAGTGTGTGAGTGTGTCTGTGCCCGAGCGAGTGCGTGTTTCTGTGTTTGTGTGTCCTTCTGTTTGGTAAATAGGTAAATAGAGATATGTATAAAGAGTGAGTGTGTGTGTGTGTGTGTGGCTGTGTGTGTGTGTGTGTGTGTGTGTGTGTGTGTGTCCGTGTGTGCGTGTGTGTGTGGATGTGAGTGTGCATTGGGGTAAATAGAGAGACGTACAGCCTGATGTAGAGCATGCATCTGTTCGTTTGTGTTAATGCGTGTATGCCTGTGTCTTACCCATGTGTGTGGCATATGTTTTCCCATGTGTGAGGACACAGCACGTTCACAAGAGAGAAATGCATTTAGCATGTGTCCCCAGCTCCAAGTCCCTTTCCCTAAAGCCGCATTTACATTCATGCAAATAACATTGACTATGTTAATTTCATCCAAAGCAACGCCAGTGTGTTCCTGATCAATTAACATGGTGCAGGTGTGTTCCGTCCTCTCGCCCAGGTAGGTCCGGGACGCTCTGGGTATCGAACAAAGCTAATGTCGACTTGGGAGTCTAGCCTACCCTAACGAGACGATCCGTTCTCTGGACGGGTACGATGCATTATTTCAGGCGAGCGCGATGGAGCATCATGGAGCCGACCAGGGTGAACCTCGGGCAGAGGGAGACTCCCGCTCCAGTCTCAGCGGTGACTAACCGTCACTCGAGACAGGGTACCCTCTGCCACCTCCGGCCGGGCTGATCCGTCCATCACTTACACTGGAAAGCCCCGTCACAGGGCCTCTCCTCCTTCAAGATACCTGTCCACACGATATTATTATCGTTCCTAGTACCAAAGACCCGTGAAGTGGTGAAATAGCTGAAGGTGTTGTTGCCGTTTTGACACCATTTTGTACAAATAACGATTAGTAAAAAAACTACTCCCTCTCCTCAGTCCTGTGTATCATAAGCGGAATCCCAACGCCTGTATGGCATCGCATTAAGCTGTTCCCCGCCTGTATGGCATCGCATTAAGCTGTTCTCCGGCATTGTTTGTTCCTTACGGCCCTCAAAGAGGAACCGTCGTGTTGTGACGGCCAGAGCCTGCCGTAGCGTCGCACGACCAGCGGCTTCGTCTCTGGCAGCGCTCGCCCTTTTCCGTTTCTCGCCTGATGAAAGCGCCGTCGGGCTCCTTCTCACTTTCATCAGGAAGCGGCGACCAGGACGCTCTCTCTGGCCTCCCGCTTGCGCTCTCTCTCCTCCTCCACCTCCTCCACCTCCTCCTCCTACCCCTCCCCACGTACAACCCTCGCAGTGAGGAAGATGTAAACCAAGCCCGCACAACACCAGCAAATCCCTCCTTCATTATTCATCCCTCCCCGCTTAATGACTTTTCCATCCAACCTCCATCCCTGTATCTACCGCAATTAAGCCATTGGGGGGATGGGGGGGGGGGGGGGGAATAAAGTGTAGCGTAGTTATCTCTGCTTGCTCCCGTGTGTGTATGTGTGTGCATGTGTGTGTTGAGTAGGCCGCATGCATTCTGTACGCAGCACGTGCAAGGCTGCCGCTGATGTGCGGCAGAAGCGAACACAATGAGGGATGAAAGGTAAGTAAGGGAGCAAGGAGAGGCGAGGAGGGGCGACCGCCACCACAACCACCGGGCCACATCTCCCAGCGCCTGTCGGGTGTTCTCAAAACATCCTCGGCGGCGGCGGCGGGGGCGGGGTGAACACGGTGCAGCGCAGCCACGTCGGGGGGCTTCGTTCTGCTCTTTTCTCGCTCGTCCGTCTCTTGTGGGGAGTTACGTCGCACGTGTCGGTTTATTTAGCCGCCAGACCTGGGCTGTGCTTCTTGAACAATAAAACAACAAAACAAATGGGCCTCAAAAACGTTAAGGCCCATAGACTTAGGCTTTTCTCCAAAAATACGTCTATTCTAGTATATTCAAACATACATCATAGGTCATAGGGGGGGGGGGGGGGGGGGGTTGGTCATTTGGCTCAACCATGCCTACAGGTAGACCGCGGGCGGACATTGGGGATCGAACCCGGGAGCATTTGGCTAGCAGGACTCTTCGGAAATAAACCAGGCAGGGGCTGGTGGCTGATTAACGATGGAAATTAATTTGATAATGAATGGGCAGATCTTGGAGGCCCTTCACACCACACCTGATGTCTAGGCTTTCACTGTCGCCGGGCGGAGCTCCATGGATCGCGTTTCAATCTCACAGATAATATGCTTGTTTACATACCTTGGGCATGACAAGGGGCCGGCTAAATATTTGATGATGGCTTCTTCTTCGAGTTACCCCGGGCCGCAGGTCTCCCTGTGACCCTGGACCTGGGGGTTGTTAAGTGTTAAAATATATATGTTTATTCTATTGTACTTTTTTTTTTTAAGCACAGAAAATACAGAGTATGTCCCACAAACATTTCACTGCACATCCTGTTTGAGTATGTGACAAATAAAAACCTTTGAATCTTTGAATCTTGAAAGCGTTCTTCTTCTTCCCTGGGATACGTAGCGGCTAGCCTGTTAGCAGATTAGCACGATGATCATTCAAAATCATTACTGTTCATGTGGTATGGCTGCAGCATGTTGTGTTAAACACAGAAGGTCGCGTACACACACGCGCACACACACACACACACACACACACACACACACACACACACACACACACACACACACACACACACACACACACACACACACATAGTTTCAACATACACATCATATTAAACCAACAAAAAACAAATGGAAATGTCAGGAGGAGAAGAGAGCGGGAGAGAGAGAGAGAGAGAGAGAGAGAGAGAGAGAGAGAGAGAGAGAGAGAGAGAGAGAGAGAGAGAGAGAGAGAGAGGGAGAGAGAGGGAAAGCTGAACATAAGAAAATTGTCTCCTGCAGTAAGACATTATAATTAAAATCGTAGTCACGGGAGAGCAGTGCGAGCTTTATTTGAATTTTAATTTCATATTGTGTCACTCCATGCTTAATACCACACGAAGGAAGGGGGTCCTCTCTCTGTTAACCCCTTCTTATTAGCTAGCTAGAGGGACAATACCGGATAACACTATTATCATCTTTGCAAAAGACAACAGCCGTCACACGTTGTACATTTAGGTAGCCATTGGTCCAGTTCTGGTTATCGGTTAAGTGTTATGGCTACAGTGTAGGGCATAATTGAGGTTACGTTGCTGCACTCAGATAGCAGATAATAGTCCGGCAACAACTCATGATCACTCGACAACTTCAGGCCATAATGTCGTATAGATGTTGTGGTTGAGTAAAAGAAGATATTATGCATTATGTGTATTCTATGATGAAATTATAATGTAGGCCTAGTTTAAACAGGGTAGGGTCAGGTAGTTTAATGGCGTGGTTGTTTTGACTCCCAGCCATAAAGAAATACAAAAGCATGGACAGGCTTCTTCACCTCCAGTCGGGCCCAATAAGAAACAGCAACATGTCTTATCTCGTGTGTTCGGATTGCAGTGAAAGGGAAAACAAACCATTGGGATCTTTATTTAATGGCGGTTCAGGTTTATGCTGGTCGGTGACGTTCGCCCAATCGGCACACGAGCCGACCAGCGCCAGGTAAGACGAGATGATGGATCTCCTTATTTACTAGCATCTAATTACCTCATCACAAATAAAGAAAGAAAGAAAGAAGGAAATCTCAACGCTGCCTCCGTCTTCCACCCCCTGCGCCTCCATCCCCCTGTTCCATGTCCCCTGGGTTTCTTCCCCCTTGCTTTAACCCCGGGGTCTCACTGAGAGTTCCCTGAATAATGGACACAGAGGGCTTTCCAGTGGAGGGCTTAAAGTATGGACATGATGGATCGCTCCTCATGTTCTTTCCCGGTGCCGAGCAGCGTATACATCATTGTCATTGGGACACTCATGTCAGGTGAACGCTGCGTTATCTATATTTACACCACACGTGCCTCAGCCATGGATCCCTATATGCCGTAATCCAGGTCATGCCATGAAGGCGACGTCACTTTGGGGGGGGAAATGGGTCATCGGGGCCCTGCTGCTCGGGCAACAGCAGCAGGGGACTGTTATATTTTGTGGTCACATTCGTCATAGGGGCAAAGTCACCCGCACGTGTGTAAAGCAGATGCGGCTTTGACCCAAACAGACCCGGTAACTTTTAAAGCTAGCGTAGGCAACTTAGGAAAAACTGTCAGTTAGATGGATTTTGATCCACCCGGAGAAATTCCCTCCCCCCCCCCCCCCCCGAACCACATGCTAGCTTGCTATCTGAGGTCTGCCTAGCCTTGTGGCTAGGCAGACCTCAGATAGCAAGCTAGCATGTGTTGAGCTAGGCATGCACTATGAGTGCACGGGCACAGTGGGTGCGGTCAGCTGGGTAGGTAGGTAGGCTGATAGGGAGGCCATCCTTATGGGCTTTTAACAGGCCTGTGACAGCAACATAACCAGATTTTTGTCTACGTTTTTCAACATTTGATTGACTAATGTTAGGATTTTAACAGATTTCAACAAATAATACAAGAATACTTTTCAAATAAATTGCCTACCCAACCTTTAGTTGCAAAGCTGAGAGCTGTCTGCTTGTAAAAGTTACACTTTTGGACCAGTACTAATAACGGCCTACACAGAAACTATATAGTTTCTGTGTAGGCCATACTACTATAATACTGTGCAATAGAACAGGTAATCTCAAGTACAAATGTATTCAAAAGTCTGATCATTGAGACTATGTAGTAGATTGCAGATAAATAGCATTTAACAGATTAATATAGGTAGCAGCATAGGCAGACTAATAGGCTGCAAAAATGTATTGTGCAGACCATTTGTTTGATATATCAAGAAAATTCATTATAATGTAAAAATGTTCTTGAATGACTGTTTTCATGTATACATTGGATAAGAAAATAGGTATAATAAAAGCACCTGGAACCATTGTTTAGAACTAAACTGTATTAGGTATATTAGTAGTTTTAATTGTGCAAAATGCATGTTGAATGCACTGAGTATCCATCAAATGTCATATTGAAGACCATTATTACTGAGATAATGAAGTCTCTGGAGAGAAATAGAAATTGAGAAGGTCAGGGATGATATTTTTTAAAAATACTATAGGTCTGCTGCAACACATTGTTTTAGACCATTAAATGTTATGATACTCAATTATAGGCTCCTTAAATTAACTATGCCTCACTGTGAGGTCTGATTAATATCATTTTACGTAAGATATCTTTTCTGCAATTTCACGGCAGTATGCCGTGTGCCGTGATGACATGTACAGTACAGGTAGTCTTGCTTTTTTTCTACTGGTAATTTGGTATACTCTGACCTCTGGTGGCCATATTGAGCTAAAGCAGCTTTACGTTATTGTATGGGAAACAAGGACAGTTATATTAGCCGTATAAATACAGGTGTGTGGTTTGAAAGGAAGAAAATGCATCAACTGCATCACTCCGATTTTGCGTGCTATTTTATTTACGCTCTACTATATAGTCTAACAGGGTCGTGTTCTCTCGAAAGGACACGTGGAGAAGTTTTGCCGTGCATGGAGTTGCTAAGCAATAAGGAGGCTGTTGCCCAAGAGAACAGCAGTAGTTCCGGTATGGACGCACCGTGGGGCTGGTGAGCGCGCTCCGGTCAAGGATGCGCTATAGACATGAGCGCCCGAAGCTCGAGAGCAAGCAACTGGATGGGAAGCAGCCTACAGCTGATGCGATAGACACATAGCCCACCTAAGTGCATTATTAGAAGAAAACAATAAATATAACATTAATAGTAAAAGCAATGTCAGGAAATGTAAGGTGACAATAGAGGGAATGTTACTTGTTTAAATGGAGAATATCCGTCGTAGCACATAACCAAAGACGGAAATTCTTATTTTCCGATGAAACCCTGACCCCAAATGAACATTTAATTTCCAATTGCACAATACATTACCATTTGAATAATCTGTTACCTTTTAACGTTCCCAAAATATACGAATTCAGTGTGGATAATCCCCTTGCTTGCTTTAATGCACATGCATATTTTATTCCGGTGGCTGATAATATGCTATTGGAATATTGAATCGTCTTTAGTGAGTTTTTAAAATATTTCTAAAAGTTCATTACAAACTATCCTGTGCTGCAACTCCCAGGCTCTTATGAGAGTCTCAAAACATATCCTACTCTGACTCTGCCCGGCTCGGCCTGGCCTAACCATGGCCTAACGAGCTTGGTAGCTAGCAACACAACTGTTTGTTAGCGTTGAGGAGCGTCATGCCTACCGCACCCCGAAGGCAAAAGATTTTTTAAAGGACAAAGTAAAAAAATAATAAAGCAAGTGATCACTGAGTGAGCAGAGAATAGGCATGATGTTGATAATCCTTGGCCTATGGTTTTTAGTGTCTCATAAAGACCAACAGTAACAGGAGGCCTGTTATGTCATATGCTTGTCAGAGATTCTGAACTTTAGTTTTGCACCAGCAGCAGTCAGGATTTTTTAATAAGCACGGTTTTCGACTGCTACTTTGTTATTTTGATTTAAATATTTTATATTTTGTATGTAAAGGCTTCCAGTTTCCCTTCTGGGGATTAATAGTCTTTTTTGAATAGAATAGTTTTAACTGCTTAAAGAAAAGCAACAGAGACCCCCACATGAATACCCTTGATAAACAATTGTTTATGAACTTGTGGGTTAGTTGCAGTTACAACTAACCAAGTTGCATTGTTTGATATTTCAGAAAAAGTCTAACTCTAGAATTGCATACAAAAAAACAAAGAACAGAAGTTGAATGAATGAAGACCACTTTATTGACCTGTTTGCATGGTTGTGATGGTCTTACCCAAACATCAAGAAGCTCTCACTGTGTGTCACAGGGAAGGATATTGCACATTTGGTTGTTCTTAGCACCAGAAAGCAGGAGACATTCATTGTATGTAAAATAAAAATTAAAGGTAAAACACAATAGGCAGCAGTGACCCCTGTGGTTGATGCAAGAAGGCCCTGGTTCAGCCGCACGGGAACCTTCAAACAACTACGGAAACAAATCACATGGAACTACACACACACCAACGGGCGTTTGTTTCCTAAATGGTATGGTGTAAGTAACCCTAACCCTGCTTTGATGCACATTACAGTGTGACGTGCGATAACTAGATCGCAAGAGGAAAACCAAGAGGATTGAATGGAAAACAGATTATGACGGTAACGAGGAGCATTGTTGTAAAATAGAGCACAGCTTTTACTCTTTACAGAACCAAGTGAAACAAAATAAATACCAGGGCCTAGCATATGCTATCAGTTTAGCTGAACAAATACAGTATGTGACCCTGAAAATATGCCCCTGAAAAATACGGTTTGAACGATTTACATTAAAATCAAAACACATTAAAAAGGTGCCGACATGCATTATAGGTCCATTCGCAAAGATTCATATTTCATATTTCAAAACCAATAATAAAAGAAGATAAAAAGTTGAGTGCACACACAAAACTGTGATACTGAAAGAAGCAATTTGAGTTGATAACCTTGCCACAAACATATTAGGCTAGTCCCAGAAGGTAGGTTCATCATATTAAAAGGAGACACATATGTACGTACATACATATGGTTATGTCCATAATTCTGTCCAAACCTCTGTTTACTATTTACTCATGTAAAATATGCGATGCTAGAGTGTAAATGTGTATGAGTGAGTGCTGGGATATTAAATATTTTTTTGTTTTGTATGGCAAACGGATTAAAATAAGTAAAATACATTCTGACAATTTGACCCTTGCATTGAAACACTTTTGACCATGCCGGTTTAAGTATTGTATTGCCATCACATCAATCTTTCCTTCATTGTTTTTGCTTCACCTTGTGGTGGATGATTGAAATGTAGTGGTGGAGAACAACAACGGCGATCTCGTGTCATTCCACATTATTATTAACCTGACCTACAATTTGTTGTTATGATGCAACAGTAAACAGGAAGTAATCATGAGTGCACGACTGGTGGCAACTAGTACTGGCGCTATTGTTCACTGCCTCTTGCTGTCTGGGATAGGGTTAGGGTTAACTTCTAGCACTGGTGCTGGCCCCTCACTGCCTCTTGCTGTCCAGGAAAGGGTTAGGGTGAGCTACTAGTACTGGTGCTACCTCCTCACTGCCTCTTGCTGTCCAGGATTGCCCTCCAGTCGTCCGCCCAGGAGAGGAGGCGGCGCTGGTCGGGGCTCAGGGCGTGGTGCTTGTTGTGGCAGGCGGTGAACAGGACGTGTTCCCACACCGGCCCCGTCTCCACACCTGTTGGGAGCAGGAAGGCATTTTTTGAGGAGTGTATTAATAGCCAGACTGTAAATATGGCTCACCTTTGTCCTGCTATGAATCACCCTCCCTGCCAAACATCTGTCTTTACCCGCCCGCGACTCATGAGGAGATGATCCATTTGTGCATTCAGCTTCATCCTGTTCTCATCCTCCTCCCTGCCAGACCTTAGTTTCCAACCCAAATGGGGTGGGAAGAAAAGTATCGCAGCCCAACGACCGATCCCCGACAGACCCCCCCCCCCCCCCCCAGCAAACCAGCTCAAAAACAAACAAAACTTTACATTGTACAATTAAAGCAGAAATGTAATCAAGGTGTGTAAGAGCATTTGAAATTGACATTAAAACAACCGACGTGGCACAAATACAAAGAAATTAAGATGTACGGTCAACCTCAATAAACTCGCTAGCCAAGAGTGGTAGAAATGTAAATGCAAAAATGAACATGCGTATTGACAATATACACACTCACCAACGATGTCTGGCCTGTCGTCGATCAGCAGATCTGCGGCCACAACAGTTTTGTCTGTGGTAAGGATGACATGCTCCAGAAAGTCTGGGCCTAAATGCCTCTCCACCCACGCGTACTGGATGGGACGGACGGGGACACACACCACATTTATATGTTTATGTATGTATGTTTTTTTCTAAATAATTTGCTACAGCAGTAACCTACCTAGCTACTCAACAACCTATAAATTAGATATATTTTAAGGGTTGTAGGTATTGAAACTTTAGTGACATTATTCTTAGAGCTTACCTTCTCGTATGGGCAGTGATGGTAATGTTTAATGGGACTGGTGCATAGAAAGACATCTGTGCTGGGGAGAAAAATGGGAGCAAACAAGATTCGTTATTAAAATTAAATATATTATTAAAAGTATTATCATTATTGTTGTTGACAACAATGTCAGCAGTGTAATTTCCTTCATAGAGACCATCCTAAAAGATTCCTGCCGGAATTTGACAAATAAATGTGTCTAAGGTGTATACTATTATTGATAGGATAAGGATATATAATTCTTTAATAAATATCAAAGCCTATATAGATAGAAAGCTATAGCAACCTAATTTGAGGTCATCATGAGGACCTCCTGGCACGGAAAAGTGCTTTAAGAATATATCAACACAAAAATAAAAGGAGGCAAAACAAGTCTGGCTTGTTTTGAGTAAAACGTCACGGGGTCAGAGAGCAACAATCTATGTGTCGGTAGGGAGGGGTCATAGACTGTATAGGCGATTTACAAGGTGAAATGCATAGCAGTGTCAAAGGCCACATGGGTCTCCAGCAGTCCTGCCCTACAGGGGCTGTTTCCCCCCCCCCCCCCCTTGTCCCTATCTTAAGAATGACCATTCCCCCCAAGCCTGACCGGATACCATCCCCACACAAAGAAAACTAAAACTATATGCAAACTGCTTTTACTTACTTTGTAATATTAACATTTATGTTCACATTTTGAATAACTTCGTTAGACATATAGGTAAAGCCAATCTTTTACGACATGTTCACTTGGATGTTACCTTCTAGGGTGTTGAATCCAAGCTCTTGGTTCAAACCCCAATGTCCACAGTCTACTCAACTGTATTGGCAACTATTTAGGCAAGCAGCCCAGCTCCTATACTGCCTATTTATAGCATGCATCTACAACATTGTGTGCATGTTGCTTTGGAGGAAAGTCTGAACATAATAATGACTATAATACTGTACATATATAGGCTGCGCATGACCTACTTCTCCATCTTGGCCATCTCCTTGACAGCCCCCAGCCCACCAGGCAGCGGGTCCAGCTCTATGAAGAAGTCCTTGGACTCCCAGATACTAATGGCCTTCTCCTATAAAACACATTCTTATCAACCACAAGTGTACTATGGACCCTCAGAGGAAGTAACCGGATGTGCTCGAATACATACATGAGTATAAATATTGTAAGCAGGCCTATTAATAATGCATTTGATCGCGTGGACTAACATTTGACACAATACTTATTGACATTACAAAAAGCTTTCCCCAAGCCAATTTACGACATATCCAATGGTATTTAGGTTTAACCGGTAAGGGGCTGTCATGGTGACTTACACACAGGTCACTCCTCAGTTGTCCGTATTGCGACGAAACCCAAAAGCCCCGTCGGTCCTCTAACGTGATGTAGGGCTCGTCGGGGTACTTGGCGCGGTACTTCTTCAGGAAGCCCCCCTCGAAGTCCGCCAACACCCCGTCCATGTCAACAAGAACGCGCAGTCTCTTACCACCAGATGAGCTCGACGACATGTTTGCGGAAATCCACTTGAACGGATTATTGCTAAGGAGTGACAGCGTCCGCCTGCCAAGCGCTATCCGCTGCACAGTGAGAAGAGCTGGCATTGTTGTGCACAGTTTTCTCGTTCGGTATCTAGCAATTTACCAAACCAGTAAACCCTCTGACTGGGATGCAAGGCTGGATGCAAAACAGTATTGCACCACAATTGTGGTGCAAGATGAACAAAATGTCTGGATTGCGTTATTATTTGTGGTGGCATTCCACACAGTCTAGTACCAATACTGCTTTCTGGACGTAGGGCTGTTGTGGTCCCCCCGTTCGCTGGGAGGCTAGCAGGTTATTGAGCTGCAGGTCAAGAAGGCTTTGCCCCATTTCACATTGGGCATGGACTTCGCTTCTAAGAAAAAAAAGTAAAAGAAAAATTGTATAACTCTAATGCAAAGTCCCTTGCTCAGATTTAACTAACCATGTACACGTGTGATACAATGCGACTGGATAGTGTATTACGTAGTACAACCAGAGCCGGATAAAGGGAACTCCACATAAGGACAAATTGTACAATCCGGTTGAAGTGAAGACGTTGTAGCTAAACGAGATCATTGACCCTTTCGAGACCTCAACCATCGCGGGGTCTGAAAATACATCCGGAGCAGGCTGATCATCTCGGTCGTACACTGGTCGTACACTATCTTTGGAATCCCACCACTCCTTCGTCACTTCCGGTGTGTTTTATTTATATTTACGTCTTGGGAAATATCCCATTTGCACGCTGTATGTCAAACATATAATATGTATTCTTTACAATGGATTTTATTAGAAATGTGTTCGGATTGATTATGATAATGTAGAGAACCACACAAAATAAAATATTCTCTTTAAGAATCCTACTATCGATTGGTAAATCTCGTTGTATCTTGTGCTCTTTCGACAATCTCGCGATATATCATTCATCAGTGGCGGCTGTGTGCCACCCTGCCTCAGTCCGGACGGAGTTATTTCTGACATTTGAATGAAAAGCAGTGCGTATTACCTCCATTTTGGACTGATGAAATAATGGCTTCAGCTTTGGAGCAGTTTGTGAACAATGTGCGGCAGCTGTCTGCTCAAGGTACAGTGGACTAAACTGATACGAGTTTTCCATATCAGCCTTAACTCTCAGCTAGCTAGCGCGCATATGCTAACCAATGCCTTGTCGATAGCTGGACAGATCCTTCTTTTGCTTTATCATGTAAACACATATTGTAAATAACCTTTCCATGCAACAATACTTAACCAAAGTAGCTCGAGTTGATACGTTTTTGTACCTGCGCGCCCGAGATACGTTAAAACCCCACAGCTAAGTTGATAATAGCTTAAAATTGCACTTTTTGTTATTGATGTAAGAAATATTTCCAGGGACTGTCTACTTGTAGTCCCGCCATGGTCGGACGTGATTGGCTGAAAGGACAGATCAAGTGATATAATTGGACTGAAGTCTCTTTCGTCAACCTAGATGTTTCGCTAATGTGTTCAAGGCCTTGACAGTAGCCCTGACCGTGCGATTTTATGACGGTAGTCCGCCAGTATAAGGCAGTGACAAAATTATTCTGTCAGGATTTATTCATCGATAAGTTTCAAACATTTTTTGTGAAACAAAAAATGCTCTCGATAATAAAGTCTTATTAGACGTTAAATGCAAAAGGGCTCGAACGGTCTACAATGAACATTCTGTTATTGGGATTCTACAAATGTAATCATACTAGTGAAGAGTATGTATTTTAGTAAAAGCACCACGTCGTAGTAACTTTGTACTTTGACAACGACTTGTTTTGATTCAAAACTGTCCTTATTTTGCCCTCTAGGCCAGATGACTCAACTATGCGAGTTGATCAACAAGAGCGGGGAGCTACTGGCCAAGAACCTGTCCCACCTGGACACGGTACTGGGGGCTTTGGACATCCAGGACCACTCCCTGGGAGTGCTGGCTGTGCTGTGAGTTAAGAGATACATTTATCAATGTCTGACTTGCTCGCATTCATTTCGCATTTGGAATTATTTGATGTATTGGATACATAGGGGATGGATCAGGAATCTTTGACGTAGCTCCCATTCAAATAAATAAAAGCTACACACATTACTACATGGTCACATTAAAACATAAATACACACTATCAACTTAAAGCAGACTTAAAGATGAAAACCGTACAATGTGTTTTAAATTATGTTGTCATGCTACAGATAGGCTAGGGGATCCTTCCGTTTCGCCCCCAAACAGGGATTGGTCTCGAAAAGCAATAGGATATAAGTAATAAATGCATGCTTAAATTCCAATGTCTATGATGGATCATCAGGAAAGAGAGTAGGGGTTGTGTTTTGTTCTTGACGGAGTCTGTGCTTTGTGTCTCTTCAGGATCCAACTTATTTAAGTCTGTTTAATTTTTGGAATTTCATAATTTTGTATAAATATGTTTTAGAGTAATTGAACGTCATGCTATGCTTTCTTGGTTAGTTTGTAATCCAGGGTGTGTTTCCATGTCAAATAGTGACACAGTTAACTAGCCAATTAAATCTCCATTTACTGTGCGCTATGAATTCGGAATTCCTTTGAGGTAGGAAGTGTTAACCGTTGTAGACTCCTGTTCAGATTTTATTTATTAAATGTGTCATGTGAATACAGCTGTTGTGTTTAGCCAAATTTTGTTTGATTTGATGGGAATGTATATCTTGTGACATAGATGTCTATTTGCAGATAACTTGTACCCTTTTTGCCTTTTAACCATTCTTCCTTCTTTTTGGATGCTGGCCAGTGACATTTCATCCTTTATAATGTTTGTGTTTTCTTGACTTGCTTCTGTAGATTTGTGAAGTTCTCCATGCCAAACATCCCTGATTTTGAGACGCTCTTCTCCCAAGTTCAGCTCTTCATCAGTACCTGCAATGGAGAGCACGTCAGATATGCAACAGACACTTGTAGGTCACCTACCCATAAAAGCTTAGATCGTACTCATAGGGGAAAATTGGCATTCAATGTCCAGACCTGTTCCCAGAACTATGAATATGTCACCGTTGAGGTAAAAGCTCAATTGTCCAGCTAGATGCTATACAAGCGCTGATTTGGAATGAAAGTTAGGAGACCACAACAGCCTTTCCTGTCAATTTAGAGGAGTACAATTTACGTAATGTCACTATTAGGTATTTTTGCACGCAGCAGACCGATGTAGGATCTTCAAAACACTTGCGTAAGTGTTTTTGAAGCATACTTGATTCAGGACATAATAGGATCATACCAAGAGCTTTTTTAGGCTGGGAATCGAGACCCCATGCCACAACAATTTCCCAACCCTAAATTGAATGTTTCTCTTGTAAAAGGAACTATCTTTACCACAGCCCTATCTTGTGGCGAAGCAGTACTGTAATTATCGATTCATGAACATAATCCTGTTAAGATGTATCCACAGAGTCACTCACTGTAATTAATACTGGTTAATACCTGCCCCTCGTTCAAATATAAGGTCAGTCAGTTTGAGACGGAGCACTCACCTAACCTGACCCCAGAGGTTACCATGGTCAAATAATGCTTCTGAAATTCCTTTGCTGGTGTTGATGTTGTGTTACCCTTGCAACTACGGTTATTTTAACTTCAGTAGAATCTCTCTGGGAAGTTGTTGCTCATTATAAAAAAAAAAGCTCATTATTCAGTTGCTGGTGTTGCCAGTTATGTTGAATTACTTAGATTTATTCTCCCTTTGATTCTTCTCTTCCAGTTGCTGGTCTTTGCCACCAGTTAACAAATGCCCTAGTAGAACGGAAACAGGTAAGCCTGCATGGACTAATGGAGAGCCTATGTGTGGATACAGAACCAATATATCTTTACATAATGTACAGCTTTTCCATACATACTTGCATACTGTATATATGAATATTCAATACCTTTTGCCATCTGTTGTATTTGTTAATCTACATAATTCAACCTAACAAATTTGTTTGACATAGTAGCATTTGTTTTAAAGTTGTTGTTGGTAAAGAAGAACATTTGTGCTTCATTAAAATAGTCAGGCTCCAGACTGACTCAAGTGATGGCTGTATGACGTTTTATAGACTATGAAATCTGGAGATTGTCACACGTTTGTGTTGAAATCCTCCAGCTTTACTCTAGGGAGGGTTATTTCAGCCAGACATTTCGCCTTCTCTTCCCTCTACCTTAAAACTTGTCACACATTTCTAAGTGGACTACTGCCCAAGTCTTGGTAGACTGCATGTTGTAGTCATCATCAATCACTTGGAGCCTCTCTAAGAACAAGTTGTGACCTCCTCTTCCTCACAGCCGCTGAGGGGCGTGGTAGTCCTGAAACAGGCAATAGACAAAATGCAGATGAACACAAACCAACTTACCTCCGTCCACGCTGACCTGTGCCAGGTACGTTGACAACACTGTGTTCAATGCCACTATGATATTTTTTATTATGCTTTGGTCCTCTATTTTTCTTCTCCTATTATGTTTATATTGCCCTTCCTCTCAATGGCCTACTTGGAAGAACTGAAATTGTTTTTGATGCCTATTTTTGTGTCCTTACACAAACGAAACGGCACAAATGTTTCTATGATCTGCTAAAGGACCTCTGAGATGTGTTTGTGTGCGAGAAAATAAATAAATGTTGATGATTTCAGTCTATGTTCACCTAAATCTCAGCTCGTCGGCCATTGAGACTTATGCTATGTATCTCAAGTGTGTTATGTTGGACTATTAAAATGCTAACATATTCCCTATCTATGTGTCTCTCTGAAGCTGTGCTTGTTGGCAAAGTGTTTCAAGCCTGTGCTCCCCTTCCTGGAGCTGGACATGATGGACATCTGCAAGGAGAACGGGGCCTACGACGCAAAGCACTTTCTATGTTACTACTACTACGGTGGCATGATCTACACAGGGCTGAAAAACTTTGAAAGAGCACTGTATTTTTATGAACAGGTACCCATCTCTTTTGGACGTTCACTCTATATACCTGCCTGTAAACTTTTATCCCAAAACGTTGTTTCTGTAGACTGTGGTGGAACAAATGCACGCTGCAACAGAGTCAACTTTGCTTACGTAGCCGTGGCAGAAGAATATAAACCAAAAGAAGCAGAGTTTCAACTCTGCTCTTAAAAGAAAGTCATGCAAAACAATGGCGTGTTAATTATGTACAGAATGTTTAGGTCCAGCCACACAAGGCTTTTTGAAGTTGCAGACACAAAATCATTTGCGGTAACTCCCACGACCCTAATTGTTTCTTTTAGCACACACATTATGTCCTTGTAGTGTTTGTCTCATCCGTTTTGCGACTCTCCCCTACCTCCCGCCCAGGCGATTACCACTCCCGCCATGGCTGTCAGCCATATCATGCTGGAGGCTTACAAGAAGTACATCCTGGTCTCCCTCATCCTGCATGGGAAAGTACAGCAGCTCCCCAAATACACCTCTCAGATCGTCGGCCGGTTCATCAAGGTGTGTACTGATGGAAAGACGAAGAATAGATGGATTCATCATTTAGATTTATTAATTGATTCGTTTTTTCAGTTATTGCATGATTTAGATGTTGTTGTTTTATATATGTTTATAAAACTATATGTTGTGTCATTGTGACCATGTGTACATATAAGGGCTCTAGTCAACCGAAGCTAATCTTGGTTGACTGAAATTCCACTCTGTTTTGGAGGTACTGTTTGGAGTAAGTAAGGGGGTTTCAGATCCACTCTTGGTCCAACTCAGTTATGACACAGCCCTTAATATATAAAGCGGGTTGCAGAACAGAAACCCGCTTTTTATTGTGTTCTAGAAAGACGACGCTGGTCGGAAGGTTTGATTCTAGGTCTTGTTGTGTTTAATATAATAAGTCCCAATGGAGGCTGCTGGGAGCCAAGGCGCCCCTGGGACGTTCACAATTGGTGTGTTCTCAATTTCTTTGTAGCCAGCCAGTTAATTTTTTTTTTTGCCAGATTAAGAATCCATCTTTCTCATCCCTTACGTTGTTGGGTTGGATTTCCAATATAGACAGGAATACATGTTCATAAATCACGACTTACTCAAGAACAAAATTGGACATCAACAAAAATAGGTTATGAAATTATACTGGGAAAAAAAGAAATCCAATAACCTGACCAATCAAAGGTGGACAACATGTGCTTTAATTCATGTGGATCTACTAAAGCCTCCCTGCCCTCTGTGTCCTAGCCTCTGAGCAACGCGTACCACGAGCTAGCCCAGGTCTACGCCACCAACAACCCTGCAGAGCTGCGGAATCTGGTCAGCAAACACGGCGAGACGTTCACCAGAGACAACAACACAGGCTTGGTCAAACAGTGCCTCTCCTCCGTCTACAAGAAGAACATCCAGAGGCTTACCAAGGTGTTTGTCTTGTTATTGAATACCTGGGATTTTGCTTTTGTGCCCAAATATGTCCTCTCCTGGAGACCATCCTGACCACGTGAGCTTGACTTGTGTTTCGCTACACGAATCGGTCTGGACCTCTAGCAGTCTACATCGATATCCAGAACTAATGATGAAATCGGGGGCCAATCAGGCAGGGACTCTGGCAGGCCGCCGCTGGCAAAACAGTAATGGCGTCTCTCACAGCCATAAGTGCAGTTATTGCAGAAATTGACTTGATTCATTCAACTATTGAACAAGAACCAAAGTATGTACTAGAAGAGTTTCTCGGTGGAAAATACCTTTTCGCCTTTCGGAACAGCACACCAGTGTTGTTTTTGGCAGGCATTTTAGATTTAGTTTTAGTCTTAGTCTTTTTGACGAAATGCTTCTTAGTTTTAGTCCCATTTTAGTCATTTCTATCTTTGAAAGTTTTAGTCTAGTTTTAGTCTGACGAAAACTCAAAAGGTTTTAGTCTAGTTTTAGTCCGACGAAAACTCGTCGGACTGTCGCACTCGTCGCACACGGCACACTCGTGTGTGCCGTGTGCGTGCAGGCGCAGCTGCGTGCGAGCGAGGCTTTTAGTGTGTGATGGGGCCGTGACTGTTAGGACAAGCAGCTGGCTCCATTTCTCCATTTCTTTTCCGCATATTATAGTTGGCGGGAAAAAAGCATGTTTTGAAACTTTGTTCGTCCACTCACTAACAATTTAGTCTCGTCTAGTTCTCGTCTGACGAAAATGTCTACATTTTTCGTCACATTTTAGTCTTTATATGGCTTTGGTGACGTTCGTCTTAGTCTCATTTTCGTCATGGAAAAAAAAAAAGGGGTCTGACGACGTCATTTTCGTTTTCGTCTTGCCTGACGAAAACAACACTGCAGCACACCTTGATGGTGTCACATGTTTTGTTATTCTGTGGGCGCCTAGAGTTCAAGACTGAAACGAGTAATCTGAGAATTTGAGGTCAGGTGTGCAGGATGGTCTCCTGGCTACATTCTGCTTAATGTACTCGTGAATTTGAAACCAAAAAAATAAGCAACATTCTTTGGGGTTCTTCTATCTGGTATCCGCAGACCTTCCTGACGCTGTCCTTGCAAGACATGGCGAGTCGAGTGCAGCTGTCGGGTCCCCAGGAGGCAGAGAAATACGTCTTGCACATGGTGAGTAGAGCACTTATGTAACACACATTTACTACACATCTCGTACGTATTGACATAATTTTATTGCAATAACACCTGAAGGGCATAAACACTCTTCATACACTACACAAGCAATGCTTTTTACAGTATATAAATCAGGTTGGGTACTGTCTACTACTAGTAGTACTTACTTATGTTTACCACACTTGAATATTCTCTTGAATTTCCTTTCTGGGATAAATAATTTATCTTCCTATAGTTTACTAGTGTAGAACAGTAAATGTTATACCATATAGGAGAATATCCCAAAATACTGCCCATCACTAATAATTGTGTTTGTCAGGAGCTTGAGAGAGCTACTGTTTGTTGTATCTAATCAATGTGTCTTCCTTGGGTTCCTTTGCATGAAGATTGAAGACGGGGAGATCTATGCCAGCATTAACCAGAAGGATGGCATGGTTTGCTTCCACGACAACCCTGAAAAATATAACAATCCGGCAATGCTTCACAAAATCGACCAAGAGGTAAAGGGACTCAATTTCCTCATCCCTTTTTAAATCAATGTAATCTAATGTAAATGACTTCACTGCTGGGAACGAGACATGATGGCTATTTCCTCCCCAGATGCTGAAGTGCATAGAGCTGGATGAGAAGCTAAAGTCGATGGATCAAGAAATCACAGTAAATCCACAGTTTGTCCAAAAGGTGGGTAAAAAGTTGGTAAACGTCATTGTTATTGTAAGATTTTAGTTCTAAATTCACCCCTCTCATACTAACTATTCACGCATCCACCCACCCACCCTAACCATTTTAGGGTTTTAGAGCGAATGCATCCTATGAGGACAACAACAAATTCTAACAAAAGTTACAAAATAAATAACCTTCAAACAAGAATACATGGTGGAGGGAGCATTCATATCAAACATAAACCAGTATAGCATTAACCAAATCCCAGTTTAGAAAAAAATGGAAAATGACTAACATACAAATTCCAACACCCTAGAGTTTCCTATATCTTCTGTCCTGTCACCCATACACACCTTTTTTCCTATCAAACTGCCCACCTGTTGAAATACACCCACCCAAGGAGTCAAAGACGGCACATGGAGCTGAACCCTAGCCCCTAACCTCTGACCCTAACCCCCAAACTGACCCTAACCCCAGACCTCTGCTTGTCCCCTTTCCAGAGCATGGGTTCGCAGGAGGACGACGTGGGAAGCAAAACGTCTAGTTACTCCTGAGGGGGCTCGCGGCGGTCCTAGAACGGCCTCTCCAGGATGAGTCAGCTTTTTTAATAAAAGAGGATAATTCTATCGCGTATGGACATGGGTCAAGGAATATCGAATGTGTGGACTGGTGATGATGATGGGGGTGATTTGTTTAGTGTTTCTTCAAAATGTCTCCAGGATAATACGAGGTCCTTGCCCGAAGAAAAATAGATTACACTTCTTTGTCAGTGTTTTTATTTATCAATGTTTCAGGCCACTGCTGCATTAACATATACCACAAACAATAAAAACTGGACTTATTTGTTCAAAAGTATAAAGTGTGAATAATCACTGTTTTGGGATTTGTTTTCTGCATGAGGGCCATACCAGAGGGCATTACATAATTTGTTTTGCCGATAACTCCATGGCTTACATAGATACAATCGTTTAATCCAACTGTTCCCCATGTTATCCCTTTTCGTGGTCAGATTTGAGATATCAGCACTGTATAAATGTATGATATCAGCGTTCACACGGGCGTGGAATGGAATGGAATTCAGCGAAGTGGTCAATGGTCACCCTGCCGCAACAGTAAGCATGCTTAAGGTTGTTTCCACTAGAGGTCGCCAGCCCACTGTACAGTTTATTCCTTTGCGCCGATGTTACTACCTAAAGTGTAGTTGTACCGACGAAATTACCCAACTGTCATGTTATTTGAGAGCTTGAGCTTTGCGATTGTGAATCTCTTATAATAAATTGTTGAACTAATTGCCTCAGAGTTGTATGCTTTTGTAAAACTGCTATTAACGGTCAATTGGCATATTTGATTTACCAATATTGGTGCTAATTTTACGTCGGCATTCACGGCAATCCTAATTATTCTCCAGCCAATGAGCGTTCTCCGGCAGGCGGATGTGGCTTGCAGAGGAAATCAGCCAATCCCTGTTCAGTATCCAAAAGAACGGTCAGGTCTTCGCCACTAATTGGCACACGCGACATGTCAATCATGTTCCACAACATCACCCGATTGGCTCACCCCGCGAGTAAGGCCGGTCCTCACTTCCAAAATGTAGTCTTGAAATTCCAACGCTAAACATTTAGCCTCTTTTGCTAACCTTTAATAAAACGAAGGGGTGAACAAACTGCGTAGCTGAACCGAGCGCGAGTCACACACGTACTTAAACATTTAGATATTTCCTAACGGGACTTTTAACGAGAGAACCGCATCGATGTTGCGCCACCGTGCTCCGCGCTTCCGATACTGTAAACAGGACATGTCGAGGTAGCCACACATCGGGAGCTGACTGAGTGGAGAGACCTGGAGCCACCGCAGCCGAGCTGCTTGGACCGGGCGGGTGTGTTGTGTTGTAGCAGAGGTGGTGGTGGTGGGGTTGAGCTGAGCTGACAGCACGGGGTCTGCGACCACCATGGGTCCTACAGGTTGCCCCCATGTGCACACCTACAAGGTGGACAACTGGAAGCAGAACCTGAGGGTCATTTATCAGTGTTTTGTGTGGAGCGGCTCAGCCGAAACGAGAAAACGAAAGGTAAAGAGCAATGCTGATCAAAAGTGCATAACAAAGATGTAAGCGATTTCACTAAGACAAATGCCACACCTCATGCGGTGTGTGTCTTAGACCGCACACATTGCAGAGGTGTTGTGATGAATTGCCATTATAGAGAGGGACTCAACTAGGACACATTACTAAGACATTATTGGCTCACCAACATTATAATTGCCGATTCCTTACGAGGGGATGGTAGGATACTATAATTGACACAAATGCAACAGCCTCAATTCAATTTCTTTCTATGTGTTATTGTCAAAGGTTGTTATTTATTCATTATAGGCGTCGTTGTTTTTCTCGAGATCCGTATCAAAAGTTGTTGTGAACCCTGTCTGACTACTGTGCGTGTGTGTGTGCGTGTGCGTGTGTGTGTGTGTACAGCGCCCAGTGCCAACCCAGTCGAGAGATGCAGCATATAGTACATACAATGGTATACTGTGGTGGTACACTGTGTATATCACAGAAGTATAATGTGTATGCCATCATTCGGTCAAAGGGCTATTTTATCATTACATGTCTTGCTGTAAATTGGTATTGTATGATTGGTGCATGCACAACTCTGAGCCAAGCGTCAAGAAACACATTTGCACCAAATGACCATTAGTCCAGTCCACACATATCTGCATTTTGAGTATCGGAGTAATGCGCGCATGTGTCATTCAAGGACAAACTGCTTGCCGTAGAAGTCAGGCTGTACCTCATTGTGCGAAATTACTATTTGCAGATTTTCTTTGCCTCTATAATTCCCTGTTTGCCACGCCTGGCGGACGGATGAGTGGTTTGCGGCGATAGTAGGATGGGGGCACCCGGGCGCTGTCTGCGAGGCTGGTTACTCCGTGCGCTGCGGGAGAGAGGTGGGGTGGCGGTGCTTCAAGTGTAGCGTTCATGTTCACTTCCTCTTCCGCCCAATGTGTGCACTTTAAATAAAAAAAGATATACATGATGTTGCTTTTAGTTATAACGTTGTATTTTGGCTCATCAATATAAAAACAATTTCTTAAAGAGCAAAACGACTTGATACATAATTTTAAGTCGAGATCTATTTGGGTATGATTCACTATGTGGATATAATGCAACAAACATGCAGGCCTACTGACATTTTGCTGTTCAAATAAAAACAAATAAAATATCACAGGGAGTTACCTTTATACATATGGTGTGGCTTGTGGAAATGCCCATTATACAAAAATATAATTTTCCTGACACACATCTCCACTGCTTCCGTCATAGTAAGCAATGAGCTTCTATCTAGAATCTAGAAGAAGCAAACCAACGCAAAAATAGTCTAAAACCTTTGGGGATATACATCTGTCTAGGCATTTGGATTTCACCTTCCTTTGCATGATCTCCTTAAGTAGCCCAAATGTACTTCTGCTACTTTTGCCATCTCCTTCTCTGCTCACTGGATTCACATCAGATTTATTGTCCAGGGCAGGCCTACAGTTGAGAGAGCATTTGATGATGACTTGAGAAACAAAATGTTCAAGGTTTTAACAGTCTTTATTTTCTTTTTTTGGGGGCCTATCTCACTCTGTCAGCCTCACCGTTACTAAAGATGAAAATAACCCCACTGTGACACATTAATATAAGTGTGTGTGTGTGTGTGAGAGAGAGAGAGTGTATAACCAATGTGTAAGTGTAAGCAATAACCATAAGCCCCATATTCCCCAGCCCTATGGTCTACTTTCACCAGCGTTACTAGAAGTGCATGCATTGGTGGCTCCAGTGGGATTTCAAACCCTAACCCTGGCAGTGGCAATGCCTTGTGCTACCCACGTTGAGCAAGTTTGTAAAGCTTCTTCCCCCATATTTATTGGACATTTATGACTACTTTCATCTATTTTTTGTTTTTATTATCAATGCTGGCTTCTTGTTGCTTCATTGTTGTCTTGAGTGTCAACAGGGATTTAGCCGTTCAGTAAATCCTATAAAGCCTTGTATTTCCAAGCCCGCCATTAAACCAAAATTCTAAAAGTAGCACACACATGCATATATACATTATGCATGTACTTACATAACTGTAAGGCAAACTTGACATCCTTAAATTGGACCTTCACGGACCACTGTACAATAAATGCCTTGCTCAGAAGCCTGCATAAAAAGAGTGTGGGTGGGGTGTGTGTGAACAACTCTGGCACATACATTCTCAAAGGCATTTTTTTAGTGTCCGTGTCCAACATGTTGGTACAAAGTTCCTTGCACATAATAACAAGCTAGATTATGGCCACATGACCGAAAGTAACCAATCATACGCAGGGGAATAAGACCGCAACGTTGCATCAGCGGCAGATTTAACTGCCTCGCATGCCCCCTCTCCTTTTCTCTCTACCGCAGAGGGACCGAGATTTTCTGTTATATCCAGGATGCTGTTGCCGTAGCAACCCGGGACAAGTCTTTTAGGAAGTATTGACTGTTCCCTGCATTCAAGGGGAGGGCTAGTAAGAAGTCTAGCCTCTTTGTTGAGGCGTACACCTTCTTTCTAAAAAAAATAAGAACAATTAAGGTTTTATCCTTCTTATTGTAGAGTGAGATAGAAAGGAAGGAATGGGAGATGGAGGGGAAGACATGCAGCATAGGACCGCGGGCAGGAACCGAACCCCGGTCACCGCGGTAAGGACTGGGCCTCAATGGTACGCGCTCTACCCGGTGAAGTATCTTAAGGGGATGTGTACAACTTGCGGTGTTATTTTGCACATTGCTGCAGAACGTGTGGCTGTTGAACACCAACAAGAACACGTGCAGAACACCGAATCATTCAAACAAATCGTGGTTGTATGATTCGGTGTTCTGCACGTGTTCTTGTTGGTGTTCAGCACAAGTGCGCCAGCACAAGGGGGATTTTTTGAATATTGAAGCCTGTTCATAATTCATAGAGTGTTTGCTTATCAGTTGAAAGGGAGTGTCTGTGTGGCTGGAATAACAATTTGCGCATTTCAATTGCATGTGTGTATTTCATGCGAGAATACAAGCCATTTTGTGTGGCACTGTGCAGTGTCTCTTATGGTTTTGGGCGAAAGGTTAAAGGGTACTAGCATTTTGGTTTAGTTTTTGTGTAAACAACCGTGGGACTTCTAGCCCCATTGTTCTTTGTTCAATGTGTATGTTCATGTCTAGTCCACACCTAACTGCTCATTATGTATCCCTATTTCTCTTGACATATCTTTTTCATTTTGGATGAACCTGGATATCAGGAGGTTTTTCTATTCTAACCCAAGAGATGGCAACCTTTTGTGGAAGAGCAGGTTTTTGTCTTGCACTAGACTGATGTTACCCTCATTCATTGGATCCCAATTCCCACTCCATCTCCTGAGATTTCCTCCCCCAAAGAATGGACCGTTCAGTGAAAGTCCAAGTCTTCTCTCTCCTGCCATCCAGACAACTATACCTGATTTAAATATCTCTGTCTCCGTCTCTCTCTCTCCCCCCCCCACTCAATAGGCTTTATTGTCATGGGAAATGTACATTGCTAAAGCTGATGTAAATATCTCCACTCTAAATGGTAATAAATATTGATCTCCCTGCGTCCCTCTCCCTCCCTCTGTCTCCGCAGGCCAAGTCGTGTGCGTGTCACATGTGTGGCTCCCACCTCAGCCGCCTCCATTCCTGCCTCCACTGTGTTTATTTCGCCTGCTTCAGCAAGAAACACATCCACGACCACGCCAAGAGCAAGAGACACAGCCTCGGTACTTCCTTAGGGCACACGCACTCACTCACTAACTCACTCACTCACTCACTCAATGAAATACACACATTAAAGATTCATTAACTAACCAAACTAACAAGGATGACAAGCAGGTGATTAAACACCTGAGAGTTAAACAAGGTACCAACATGGCCTAATGCCAACAACGCCAAAAGTTTGTTGGTGGAGCTTGGCATGTATATTTATTTATACGATATTGGTTGAATGTTTATTAAAGGTTAAAAATGGCTCAAGAACATCTAGTCCCAGTGAAAAGAGTGGTTGAAATAGTGTTTCTGGAATCGAAATCAGAGGAATGTCTCCCGAAATGGGACTGAACTATGTTAGAATCCTGTTTAGATTCTGAATGGGTTATTCTTGCGGATCAAAAACACTATAATGTTAATTGCTCTGCCGGCTTTCATACAAAGACCGCTACCTCTCTCTCTCCCTGCTTTGGTTTGCCTCAGGTGGCTATCGACGACATTTCGTTTAGTGTTAAGGCAATGTCAAAGCATCGATCGTACGGCTGGAAATCCAGCCTGTGAACACCATCAAGAACAGCTAAAGGGTTTAACTATGTCCTCAGGGAAGGGATTCGCGGCAATATTAAACAGAAATACAGAGAGAAGGAAAGGTCGAGGGAGATACAGAGTGAGGGAGCGAGAGACCGGGAGTGTGGGAGAGATTATGCAATCCAGTGCAATCTGCTTGTGCCACAGTCGCTGTGCCTCGTCCTCCACCAGGGACTGTGGTGTGCATCACATGGTGCACTGGGACTCACTAGGGGCCGGCCTCATCCTGGTACAAAAGTCCACAGAACCTGGAGGGCCGGCAATCTCCGCCTTTTCCAAATAAAAGTCTGGTTTGTATAACGTTATGCTTGTCCTACAGTGTAGTATGTACAGCTGCTGTTTGGAAACGAGTTGTCTGTCCGTCTCTTGCTCTCTCTTTCTATGTGTTTGTTTGGTTTTCAAACCTGCCGGGATGCTCTCTGCATTGTCCCTGACAAATAATACAAATAACCTCCCAGGTTTGGATCAGACGTTCTGTGCTGGGCTGTACTTTACTGTATGACATTGATCCTGTCTGTCGTTTAGACTCTTTTAGACTCAGTTCTATATATACAGCCTTTATCCTGGTCCCGATGTCTGGGTTATTGACAACGCCTGCCAGCCAACCCACTAAACCCCTTGGGGAGGTCTATCTCTGGCAGGGGGGAAAACTCACGTACATTTTGTCTTACACATGCAGACGCACACACACATTATTGCTTAAGCTGTTGGTGTTGGTGTTTGTGTGTGTGTGTGTGTGTGTGTGTGTGTCGGTGTGTCGGTGTGTGTGTGTGTGTGTGTGTGTGTGTGTGTGTGTGTGTGTCGGTGTGTGTGTGTCGGTGTGTGTTAATACTTGTGTGTCACAAGAAAGCATCGCACATGTACCTCTGGTGTCTCTCCTGCTGACACCTCCATGACAGACAAGGATTTTGACCACATATACATGGAGAACACGCATCACGTATTTGGGGGTTATTATGTTTAGGGCTATGCATGCAAATCATTTCAAACCCTAACTTAAAGGGTTAGGGGAAGAAGTTACACGTCTAACCCATCATTTCTTTACCAGAAATCTGATTCCTTTAGCTCTACCACTAAATGGATTCAGTTTGTTCTACCGCTAATCGTATTCGGTTTGTTCTCCCGGTAATCACATTCAGTTGCTTTGTAAACTGGCACAGCTCCAGGGGAAACGGTAAGCATTGGTGGCTAAGCAAAAAAAAAACTATCTGGAGCTGAGATTACAAAGGCTTTCATTTGGCAGATGTTGAGGACAGAAAACTTTCTGGGAGAGCGGCCACAGAAAACGCTGTATCGCAAAGCTCAGCAGGGAACCCCCTGAGACAGTGTGTGTGGCTCGGCTTTGGATTTAATTAGGTTAGCCGCTAATTTAAGTGCGACGAGTCGTGGCGCTCCCCAAGAGGAGGACGTGAAACCAAACTGTTAGAAAAAGGGAACAGGGGTAATTAAGAAGTCTGTTATTCCTGCACGCTCACTATCTCTTGTGTGTGTGTGTGTGTGTGTGTGTTTGTGTGTGTGTGTGTGTGCGTGTGTGCTTTCCAGGGAACACTAACAGGGTTAAGATAAAGTCAAAAGGAAAGGAAAAAAATAAAGTGTAAAAAAAATGGTCTGTACTTAGTTGTTAAAGCCATTGTATCCTATAATTTCATTTGTTTGTGCCCTTCTTAATATTTATTTTTCCTTCTTTCTCGACGACAGCCACAGTGTTGTCAGAGAAACAGTGGACCGGCGGCGTAACAAGTTATGATGGAGGGAACATAACAGAGTGAAGCAGAAAACAATTGAAGAAGGAGATTATGGACTGATTATGACAGTCCAGCATTCTCAGTCCCCCCCTGCCCTCTGGGTTGGATAAGAGATTTCTGTGTATTAGTGCAATGCAGCGACAATAACAATTGACTTGGGTCAACCATGCTCACTATTTTCCGTCACCCACTCTTTATTGCAATACTGCAATATCAAAACTGACGTGTTTGTGTGTGTGTGTTTGTGTGCGTGCTCCTCCACAGCTATAGACCTGCTGTACGGGGGGATTTACTGTTTCGGATGCCAGGACTACATCTATGACAAGGACATCGAACAGATTGCCAAAGAGGAGCAGAGGAAAGCCTGGAAGATGAAAGGTACGCACAGACACGCGCACACACACACACTGTCTACCGGTCTCACGGTAACGTCAAAATCCATACTGTAGCGCAAATTCACAACGGTGTACTTTCTATACGGTTTATACCACACACACACACACACACACACACACACACACACACACACACACACACACACACACACACACACACACACACACACAGTTGCATGGTTGATGTTGCTTGTGTGTGTGGCGGAAAATATGTGTATGTATGTAGGAGCGGGAGAGAGGTTCCTGACGTGGGAGCCCAACAAGAGAGAGCTGGAACTCCTCCGCCACAACCCCAAGAGGCGGAGAATCACCTCCAACTGCACTATAGGTCGGTTTCTCTCCATCATTCTCTCACCTTAATCTCTCCCTCTCTCCTGTTATTCTTTGTGCGTGTGTCTCTCTCTCCCTCACTCGGCCTCCATCTCCCTCTGTGTGTCTGCCTCCATCTCTCTCCTTGTCTCTTTATCTGTACTATTGATTTCCCTCGTTCATTTTCTCACACTCCTAACACGCTGGCCACGGTAACTCGCTCTTCAGAGAGCGACAGAGAGAGACTCTGGGAGTGAAAGGTAAAGAAAGAGGGCATGGCTGCTTTAAATCCGGTCTGGGTTGTCTGGAGGGCCTGCGAGAGAGGACTCAGACTGAACAGTTCTCTGGGGGGCAGGAAATCTCTGTAGTTGTAGTGGGTATAGGCAATAGGCTCCCAACATCAGTACATTGCACGCACGCCTTATTTTCCCAGTTTCCCTAGGAGGAAGACCAGGCAGGAGAGAGAAAAACTGATCAAATTCCCGGTACTACACTGACACAGTGTCAAAATAACACAGTACCACCTCAACCACAGCCATTTTGCCGGATTTACTCTATGGCACATCCCCGCAACCGTATCTGAGCCTGCTGTTAAAGGGCAATCATCCTTCATACCGTGTGCCACCGATCATATTACAGAAATAAGGAAGGGAACACATAGGAGCTCGAAGTACATCGAGCAAGGATCGATTTAGACGGAAGAAAAATAACACTGGGGGAGAGACATAGAGAGAAAGAGAAACACAGACAGAAAAGCAAGAGGGGGAGAGAGTAAGTGAGCTGGAGAGAGCAAGCAGGAGAGAGGGAGAGAGAGAAACTGCACTAGGGTGAGACTGGGTTGATGAGAAAGTAGATGATGCAAGAAATAGTAAAAAAGAAAACTACTGCATAATACGCAGACAAAGGGGGACATTTTGAGTTAAATTAAGTACAGAGACTTGAGGGTGCGGGACTTTGGAAGCTGATGGGATAAAGAGAGGGAGAGTATGGTGCAAGCGGCCACTTATATTGCAGAGCAGTGGTTCCAAACCTGGGGGTCTGACCCACTTGGGGCCCCCTGATATGCATATGGGGGCGCAGGAGATTGCTGACAGAAGCTATAGATATTTGCTACATTGAGGCAAATAATTATTTTAAAAGACCTCAGAGACGTCCTGTTTATATGGACCGTCTGCCTCAAGACTCATGGCCACTACCAGAAACTATTAGTGTGTAGTAGAGTGACGTTCACAGGGACATTGATATCACAGGGACATTATTCTTGGTTACTATATATTTGTAGCAATGTCCATGTTACAGGTCACCTAGGTAACTGCCATGTTAGCATGCAGGATATCTCCCCGTGTGTGGAGGTGGCTGGTTTAACCCGTGCATATTCATTTCTCAAAGCACAACAGGTGTGCAGCTTCACCCAATCAGTCTGACTCGGGGCCAGGTGAGGCTGCTCAAACCAGCCATCATCCACACACACCCCACATGTTCTATGTTATTTATATCACCGGCAGATTTTAATTGGGTTAAAACTATTTGCATGGAAGCAGATGCACCAAAGCGAAAGTCACAAACACTTTCCGAGCTAGATATGGGGTCACAAGCTAAAATAAGGTTTGGAAACCGCAGGTGGAGCGAGAAAGGGGGTGAGGATGGGATGAATGAAGACGAGATCAGAGGAACAGGAGGAGCGCTGAGATGTAGAGCGCCGGCCAGACATGGAATGATGAGATGTAAACGGCGGAGGAGTGGAGCGCAGGGAACCAGAGGGAAGTACTCCCACGAGTTTCAGCTACTCCCTTCTGGAAAAAGGTTTTTAGTTCCAAGGTTTAAAACCAAGCGTTTTAAAAACAGCTTTGTTCCAGCTGCAATCACGCTGAAGAACAAGCTGTAGAAACTGCTATATTTGCACAACATTAATTTTGTATGTGTTATTTATTTATTTGTTGATTTTTTTTAGATCAATTTATCAGGGTTTTATTATATTTTAATTATGTTGGTCAGTTTTAAGTGTCCGAATTTGGATTAGCACTGGAGCACTTTAATTGTTTTATCCACTGTATGTAACTGTCCCATTTTTGTTTGTGTGTATGTGTTGTCCTAACTGTGTGACGGAAGCCCACTTTTAAACTGCAACACAAGTTTACCTATGGGTACGAATAAAGTAACCTGAACCTGAGGCGTCGGAGGAAGAGGTTGAAGAAGAGGCTGGAGCTTCTGAAAGCTGCGCACAGCAGGGAGAATGCTCTTCCTCCTCTGGATCCTTTCTCTCCCTCTCGCTCTCTCGTCTTATCTCTTCTATCTTTACCTCTACAGAAGCCTCCGCTCTCGAGTTCACTTCCAGCATCATTAGTTTCTCTTTTACAGCTTGTGTTGCCATCCATTTCTCAGCTCTTCTTGGTCCTCCCCTCTGTCTGCTGTTCCCCTTCCTTCCTCCTCTCATCCTCCTCTTCATATCCCACCCCCTACTTCTCTCCTCTTATCTCCTTCTCCCACGCTTTTCTCTGACTCTCATCTAATCCTCCATTTCCCCCTCTTACCTCGTCTCTCCTCCCTCCTCTTCAACCCCTCCCGTCCTCTTCACCGATCCTCCTCTCTCGTGTTGTCTGCTGTCTCTATATCACAGAGCGAGCGTCATTTTAATGAGTCATCTCTATTTGCATTTGTTTTTTCAACCATTATCTGATTTTCTCTCTCTCTCTTGGTCTCTCTGTCTCTCTATCTTTCTCAACCTTAGGTTTGAGGGGTCTCATCAACCTGGGCAACACGTGCTTCATGAACTGCATCGTCCAGGCGCTCACGCACACGCCGCTGCTGCGCGACTTCTTCCTGTCCGACCGACACAAGTGCGAGATGCAGAGCAACTCCTGCCTGGTGTGCGAGATGTCCCAGCTCTTCCAGGAGGTGAGGGGGTCGTAGGGGTACGCTGGAAGCGGGTCCGTTCTCGTCGAAGCATGCAGAATCCTGGGAAAGGATGCTTTGTATGGGCGGATAGCGGGGGGAGAGACTTGAAGTGACAGTGAACCGTGTGCTTGACATGTTTTTGATATTGATCAATTCCTCATCAAAAGCTCCACATTTCTTCTCCTTGTTGTTGTTCTTGTTGTTTTACTCCTCTTCGTACTCTTCGTGCCCGGTGAACTTTACTGACGTAAACAGCTCAAGACCACACAGAACAAGGGAGACAACAAGTCTGACTGGACATATACAAAATACATCACATTAAAAATAGACACATGCGTAGATAGATAGATAGATAGATAGATAGATGGATGGATGGACAGATAGATGGACAGATAGAACGATAATTAAATATGTTCTATTATTTGCTTTGTGGAGCCAGCCAGTCCTTTGCACGTATGCAAATTAGCCATGTGCGCTTAACAGAAGAAAGACTAATATTGAGGAGTCATGCTAAAAACGGATAGCAAGCGAAAGCTAAACCAGACTGTATCAATCACACAGTTTGGGTCCATTCTAATTTATGGTAAGAGGCTAGTCTTTAAATCTTTGCAGTGACTGAATGTTGATGATAAAACAGATTGTTTTGCATAAGATGAGTGTGTGCGACTGTGCGTGTGTCCTTTCCGGCTTCGGCATACTGCATGGTTATGAAGGCCTTGTGGTTAGTTGTGGTCTTAGTGAAGCAGCCTAGCCTTGAAGTTGGATAAGTTGGAGTGATTGTGTACGGGCGTGCGAGAGTGAGAGAGAGAGCACACCCGCCGTGGTGATGTTTGGCTTGTTGTGGGCTGTCTGTCAGCATCCGCCGGGTTGGACGATGTGATTTGTGTATGTGTTCAATGTACTTCTGTCTGGTCGTATTTGCGGTAGATTGATGGTTAAATAATGTCACACCACGATCGGTCATACTTGCAGGCACTCATTTGCAAGTGCACTGATTGCGTGTCCAATAGGCTATACCTGCCATTTATTCAGTTGATTGCTCTTCTAAGTGCGCCGGATTGGTGCCAATTATTGTCGTGTTTGCATTGTAATGCACAACTTTGCCTCTCCTTGTTATAAATCAACGTGCATCCAAACAACTTTAGCCAATACAGCCTCCTGTGTTGCTTTAAAATATATAGCATATCAGATTATCAAATACTGTGCGTGTTGTTATGTAGGCTTAATACTAATTGTCTTGCATCCATGAATTATTGAAATGTTATAGGCCTACTGCAAAAAGTATATCGGTCTTGCTCAACAATCGGGAGATGGGGACCCCCGAATATTGACGGGAATTTCGCACACTGGGTAAAATGAGACTTAGAAATAAACACTAGGCAAAGATGTTGTTACTGGAGCTTGTACCATCAAAACCTGGGATAACTAATCGGAAATCAGGTAAGATTTATTAGGGATTTTCTGGGGGGGATTTCACAGGTGGGACTGGCTCATAGCATTATGCCTTCTATTTCTAGATCTTCTGACTAAGTTTACCGGTACTTATCTGAACGACATAACCGCTGTCACTCGATATAAAGAAAACGTTGATTTTCACTCGGTGCTATTGAATGAAAATAAAAATAAATAAAAGTGCCGTTATTGTATGCACTGCTGTTCATTGACTAGCTCCAGCACTCGTTGCTGCGTTGCTAAATGATAGCAACTCTCCACTCATTCTCCTCTGACCATGCATTTAATTGGCTTTGACCGCCATCAGTTCTCGGCAATTCCTCATTCGCCCTCTCACGTCTGACAGGTTCGAAATTATACGGCTGTGGGCCACCCATCATACATGTTATTTGTGGTTCTTGCCACCTCTTAGCCCCCATAGTTCTAGTACTAGGTTGAGGCGACCTTCCACCACGTCTCCCTAACGTGACGTCATCGCCGAATGGAAAACACCTGTTACTGCCAAAAACTGGACTTTAACACTATTTTGGAGACATTTTATAAATGATATGCATATTTTGAGTGCTTTATGTACCCATTAATCAAAACCTCCGCTTAACCTGCACGTAGGCCTTTAAGCTTTGCTACATAGTCCCGCCCCTCTCTCGCATTTGCACTGGAAGAGTCCCGTTGCAGGTGTTGGGCCGGGAAACAAGAACGCCCGGGGGAAGGAGGGGTAGTAATGACCTCTCCTCCCCCTCTCCTCAGTTCTACTCGGGCCACCGCTCACCCCACATCCCGTTCCGCCTGCTGCACCTGGTGTGGACGCACGCCCGCCACCTGGCCGGCTACGAGCAGCAGGACGCCCACGAGTTCCTCATCGCCGCGCTGGACGTGCTGCACAAGCACTGCAAAGGTCCCGCCCCCACGGCCACGCCCACACTCACACAGAGCACACGGGCACAGTCCGGACGGAGCTGCCGGGTGCAAAGGCCTTTTTAGGAGGGAACCTGAGTGCATGTCATGATTGGACTGAGAAGGGTCACTGGCTCCACTTGATGCACAAAGCACTTTACATCAAAAACAAATGATTATTAGTCATTGAAATGTTCGGTAAAGTGGGTTGCATTTTAATGCACGCAATTTAAGTTGAGTAGTTGTAATCAAGATGTATGAATCGGCTCTTTCTCATTATCATTTGTCTTGCCTCTTTCTCTTGGTCTCTCTCTCACATTCACTCTCGCTTTCCATCTCACTCTCTCACTCTGCTTCCCTTTCTCTCTCTAACCCTCTGATTCTGCACTGTTGATACCATCACATAGAGATTAACGTGTGTGTGTGTGTGTGTGTGTGTGTGTGTGTGTGTGTGTGTGTGTGTGTGTGTGTGTGTGTGTGTGTGTGTGTGTGTGTGTGTGTGTGTGTGTGTGTGTGTGTGTGTGTGTGTGTGTGTGTGTGTGTGTGTGTGTTGTATCTCCCAACAGATGACAATGGGAAGAAGGCCAACAATCCAAACCACTGCAACTGTATTATCGACCAAATCTTCACGGGGGGCCTGCAGTCAGACGTCACCTGTCAAGTCTGTCTGTGAGTGTGTGTGTGTGTTGTCACTGGATGCAATCTATATTGTTATGATTATCAATTCAACACTACCCCTTTCATACAATAGATATTATTATTTACACAGTCAGTTTTAAGTTTGGTATCTGTTACAGAAACAAAATGTCTGCTATGTAGTGTGAGTGAAGGTCTAGCGTTTGGCTCGATGGTACACATAGCCCAGAGCACCCACAGCTGACACACTGCAGCAACTGAGGCTCACAGGCTCCGTGGTGCTTTGACTCTGCTGCCACCCGGTGGCCTGGTTTAGTGGTGTCATAATTACATGCAGTAAGTAAGTTATTTACATACATCATGTAAATAATTGATGCTTCCCTACAAACAGTGAATTGATACCTTGATAAGCTGAGGTCTTTGGTCCTGACTCATGATAAAATAAAATTATAATTGTGTTTCAAATGGAGCCCATAAGTGACCCATGCCAGCAGCCAGACCAATGGCCACCCTGACTTAGCTGAATCTCTGAAGCTAAGCAGGTGTGGGCTTGGTTACTGGATGGGAGACCAACTGGGAACACTGAGTTGCTGCTGGAAGTGGTGTCGGGTGTTGGCCAGTAGGTGGCACTCTTCCCTCTGGCCAAAAACATCAATCCCCGATGCCTCAGTGCAGTGACGGCGACACTGTGCTGTGGAAGGTGCCGTCCTTCGGAGGAGACGTAAAAAAACCGAGGTCGTGACTCACTGAGGTCATAAAAGATCCCAGGGCACCAATCGCAAAGAGTAGGGGATTCCCCGGTGTCCTGGCTAAAACTGCCCGCCCAGGCTCATTCAGTCCGGCCCCCTAATCATCCCCGTGTATAATTGTCTTATACCTTAATTTCCTCACTCTCCACCTCAAACTGGTGTGTGGCGAGCGTTCTGGCGCAGATTGGCTGCCGTGCATCACCCAAGTGGGTGCTACACACTGGTGGTGGTTAGTGAGGATCCCCCCCCCCCCCTTCACTGTAAGCCCTGAGTCATTTCTACCCTTTGCCTGTAGAATAACTCATGAAATCTCACTCTCCACTCTCTCTGTCCAGACACCCAGACCTGTCACAACCTGCACCTATTTCTTTCCTTTTCACAAACTCATTGCATCATGCATTGTTCATGACTGACCTCCCATTTGGGGATGAACCATTAAGACGAGGGGCCTGAATAGGAATGCAGAGGTTTGGCTTCAACCCCTGTCGTGAGTGACACCACCGCCCTTCTGCCTCCACCCCCCCAGCGGCGTGTCCACCACCATCGACCCCTTCTGGGACATCAGCCTGGACCTGCCCGGCTCCTCCACCCCCTTCTGGCCCCTCAGCCCTGGGGGCGACGGATCGGCCCTCAACGGGGAGACACACACTTCCTCCTCCGGCGCCACCACGCTCACAGACTGCCTGCGCAGGTAAGCACTCAGGCCCCGTCCACACGGAGCGGAAACGGGCGAAAGCCATCCGGTTTCGTTTTATGCGGTTCAGGAATATCTCCGTAAAGACGGAGTCAGTGCGAATCCGCATCGAGCTGTAGAAACGCTGTAGTAAATATTCAAGGCGCTGGTTCTCCACAGAAAAAAAGTGGAGCGTATCAAGCCTGCGCGCATACAGCCTGCGCGCTGTATACAAACATTCAGTCACGAGGAGATTCAACCTTTTAAGAGCAGAAATACTTTTTAATGTACAGTTAGTAATTACATTTATCAATGGGCTTTATTTAAAGCTACAAAAGTAATACAAATAAAATAATAAATAAAAAAATTCAACGCAATTCTGACGTCCCCCAGCTGGTCATCACACAGGTAGACACTCAGATGTGTCATCACACAGGTAAACACAGCTATAACATCACAAGGTAGACACCCGGGTGTGACATCACACAGGTAGGCATGGCAGTGACATCACAAAGGTTGGCAGTAAAAAGTAAACATTCAAGTTAAGATTTTCTCTCATATCGTCTATCACAAGTTCTCACATGAGGTCTACATGCTTCTTTGTTTTGCAACATATTTACCTCACTCATTGTCTGTCTGTCTGTCTAGATTCACCCGACCAGAGCACCTCGGCAGCGGGGCCAAGATCAAGTGCAGTGGTTGCCATAGTTACCAGGAGTCCACCAAGCAGCTGACCATGAAGAAGCTCCCCATTGTAGCCTGCTTCCATCTCAAAGTTAGTGTAATAATAATGCTTTTCATTGATTCCTGCCCTGGCAAGTTGTGCTAAATAATGAAATCATTCAAAATAATTGCAAAGATAACCCAACTACAATGACAACAACTTTATGAATGAATAAATTAAATAATTAACTCTCTCAACATGTTGGTGCATCTGCTTCCACACACATGTTGTTTTAACCCAATCATCTGCCCTTCATTTGACCGTCACATGAGCATATGTGTTTGGCACCCCACTAATAAGCCTTTCACACATGCACCGAAAGTCTGCACTTCTCTGTATAATCCCTGGTATTTGTGGACAAAAAGTCTGAGTCTTAATGCTGAGTCTTAATAAATGCAGTATTGACATCACCACAAAAAGAGAGTCAAGAGTCAGCATTACGGAGTTTGAAGCCTCACCCGCCATCTCCGATGTGCTGTAAACAAACCACTGGCACTTCTCCTGCATGCCTTTGGCCTTACATCCTGCATGAATTACGGAGTATCTCCCAATTCCCAATACACAGCACATGACCGCACTCCTGCGATGTGCTGCATGTATAAAAGGGCAACTCCTGATCATCTTCGGATCAGATGCTCCAGAGTTGATCCTGTGTTCATGTGTGAAAGGCCTGACAGTGGTTTAGAACCGGATGGTACCTAGTTACCCAAGGTTGGGAAACACTGATCGGGAATACTTCTCCAAAAATGGTTGATCAATTATTGTCATCTAAATGTATAGCGAAGTACTTTAATCATCCCACCCTTCCTCCCTCCCTCCCTCCCTCTCTCCTTCCCTCCCTCCCTCTCTCCTTCCCTCCCTATCTCCTTCCAGCGGTTCGAGCACTCGGCCAAGCTGAGGCGGAAGATCACCACGTACGTGTCCTTTCCCCTGGAACTGGACATGACTCCCTTTATGGCCTCCAGGTGAACTTAAATGATGTTAGAATTCTGAGGTCTTGAGTGCTCAACATTTGTGAGAGTATATTAACATGAATTACTGTAACTTTTGGTGAATTTCATCTCCCAACTGATCGCGGTTGCTTAATTGCTTAGTTGCTTGGTTGCTGTTGCAAAGGATTTTGTGTCTCCTTGTTTTCGAGCACCTCTTCCCTCTCTTGTGTGTTTCAGTAAGGAGAGTCGTATGAACGGCCAGTACCAACAGACTACAGACCCCTTCAACAACGATAACAAGTACAAAAGACAAACACCTATTTCCATTCAGTCCCATAATGCCTAATCTGTGTATGACATTGAAGATGTACACCAAGTAGACGGCAAACACATCCTTTGCTGCCCTAACCACTGTCTCCTGCCTTCAGGTAGACACATCAGTCCTACAGTGGTGCTCAATAGATAAAACATCTAGCTGGCCCCTCAGTCGATAAACGCCTTGAATGAGCTGTAGGCAGAGATGGATGGATTGATCGATTGATGGATGGGTGGTGAGATGAATGGATGGATTGATGGATAGTTACTTTATTCATCCCTGGGGTACCTTGGGGGTGAAAGACAATGTAAAAAATATCAATAGCAAAGTATGAAATATACGATAGAAAATAAAGTACAATCATTTTAAAGTTATTATTAAATTAATATTGTTGAAGTTATATGTGCAGTATATATGTTAACAGGCACTTTCCAGAAGCTCCATTTTGGGGTCTCAGATCAAACTATAGATTTATATCTAAAGTCTGACTATAGATTCATATCTAAAGTCTGACTATAGATTTATATATAAAGTCTGACTATAGATTCATATATAAAGTCTGACTATAGATTCATATCTAAAGTCTGACTATAGATTTATATCTAAAGTCTGACTATAGATTCATATATAAAGTCTGACTATAGATTCATATCTAAAGTATGACTATAGATTCATATCTAAAGTCTTGACTATAGAATGATTCATATCTAAAGTTTGACTATAGATTTATATATAAAGTCTTGACTATAGATTCATACATAAAGTCTGACTATAGATTCATATATAAAGTCTGACTAGATTTATATATAAAGTCTGACTATAGATTTAAATATAAAGTCTGACTTTAGATTCATATCTAAAGTCTGACTCATATCTTGAGTCTGGCAAAAATGTGTCTTTGCGTGAAGGGGGTTTCCCTTTCGCTTCATATTTGTTTTGACTGATCATGTTGGAAGTTCTGCTATTGCATAGGGCTGCTGGATCCCTGATTAGCATTAAAATAAACGGTTGCAAATAACCTGCTGTTAGTTTCTTTTTGAGTGCTTTGTTGTTTAGTAGTTGTGTAACCACTCTCATCCCAAACCCATTCCCCATCCAAACTGAACGGTTCCTCCTCTCTGTCTGACGTAGGTACAGTCTGTTTGCGGTGGTGAACCACCAGGGGACGCTAGAGAGCGGCCACTACACCACCTTCATCCGGCAGCACAAGGACCAGTGGTTCAAATGCGACGACGCCATCATCACCAAGGCAACCATCAAGGACGTCCTGGACAGCGAAGGGTGAGACCTATTCTTGAACCGTTTTTAGTTTCGGATTTAATTTTATCGTGTTCTGAAATTGTTGTGTTTTGAAATGTAAGAAAGTCTGATCTCCGTTAACTGGGTTACCAGTTGACCAGTCATTCATAGGAACTAAGAGAACTGAAATTGCGTTGCGGTCGACTGGACAAATGATACATAAATTCATGACTCATTCAACTCTACAAGTAGACAAATCTGCATAGTAGGTTTCGGGAAACAAAAAATGAAGGCTTGTCATTGAGGTGTGAAACTAAAGTTGTGCCCCCCCCCCCCCCCCAGGTACCTTCTGTTCTACCACAAACAGTTTCTGGAGTACGAGTAGACCCCCGTAGACCATCATCCTCCGGCTGGGATCATAGAGCACATCTTAATACTCATCCTTAGAGACGAGCGGATGAACAGAACCCGCTGGAGAGGTCGTTTTCTGATTCTCACACGGACACGAGCTGATGAGCTGACGTTTGGCCAGCAGACATGCGTTTCCACTGCACAATAAACTAACATCACCCCATCCTGTTGGGGGGAGGGTGTGCTCTCTCCAGCACATGGTTACGTCGCGTCATGCATAGAGCAAGTTGCACTTTTTTTCAGCGCCCTCGTCTTTGCACCAACACAATTCTGTGAGCGTATTTAATCCCCCCGCAGACTCGCCTCTCTCCTAGGCCGCTCCAATTGATCCGCTGAAGAAACAACCCATCTAAAACAACAAGGCGGAGACGGGATCAATAGACCCGAAGGAAAGGCTTTGGTCCCGGGCCGCGGCGTTGGGGACGCACGGCGACGAACACGCGAGCGGGTCGAAGGCGTCGTACGCACCTCTGTGCTCGAGCGTCGGCAGGAACCGGGCTTAAAGCTCGCTGACACACCCGGTCGCCGTGGCCGGTTCCCCTCCACTCGCTGCACACTGTTCACGTTCACTGATCAGCGGATCACCTGTGGAGCACCGGTCCCGTCTCCCCAGCTACACCTGACCAATCCTTTAACCTATTTATGCATTTTCAACCAACTGTGGCCCATGGGAGGGTGGGGTGGACCAATGGTATTTCATGAGGATGAGATTTGATTAAAGTGGCGGATACTGGGGCGAAACTTTACCTTGCCATTTTTGTTCGAAAAAAGTTTGCACACGAGGACGCAAAAGGTTAGCTGTGTTTTATCATTGTCTTACGTAACGTGTCGTTTGTTTGTTATTGTTTATTTTTGTGTGATGTCACGCAAACCTGGTGTGTGTTTTGGTGTTTGTGATGGCAACGTTGTGGTGTGGTCTAAGCTGTGTGTGTGTGTGTGTGTGTGTGTGTGTGTGTGTGTGTGTGTGTGTGTGTGTGTGTGTGTGTGTGTGTGTGTGTGTGTGTGTGTGTGTGTGTGTGTGTGTGTGTGTGTGTGTGTGTGTGTGTGTGTGTGTGTTCCAAAAGGTGTTGATGCTGCAGTGTATATGCAGTTGCATGTTGATTTAATGCCATTTGTATGATCATGTGTGTGACTTTTATTTGTGTGTGTGCGTGCCGCTGTAACTTGTGCATGTGAGATATGGCCTCAAATGTGAGTGTTGGTGTTATGTGTGCGTGTCTGTGTGCACTGAATCGACTAAAAATTGTGATCTAACTCGACAGAAAGTTTAGTCTTGATGGCTTCCTGTTCTCCTTAAGGCGGAGGGAGGAGATTTAGCTTTCCCATTCAGTATCACTATAAACAGCTATTATTATTTTTTGAATAGTAATTGTATTATTATTATTATAATTAATGTTCATGAAACAGTAGGTGAACATGCATTGGAACCAAGTTAATTTCCCCCAACCAGTCAGCTGAAAAAAATATTCCATTATTCGACATTGAATACTTTAAATACGACAGAATTTTTTGCAACTTTGTGTGTGTGTGTGTGTGTGTGTGTGTGTGTGTGTGTGTGTGTGTGTGTGTGTGTGTGTGTGTGTGTGTGTGTGTGTGTGTGTGTGTGTGTGTGTGTGTGTGTGTGTGTGCGCGCACGGTCCGCGTGTGTATTGTGTTGTGTACTGAATCAGTACTTGCATTAAGCATGAATTTGGACCCTGGATAATGACCGTTTCCTAGGAAAAGTTCTTTTTTTCTCTGTCATGTATGTGTGTATGTATTGGGTATGTACTTTTTAATTTTTAAAGAGACATGTTGGAACTACTGGAGTGAGTTATTGATGGGGGGCCAAAGGCTGGAGGGGACTGACGGAGAAGACCCACTCTCCACCTGCCACGCAGGGCCACGTGTGAACCGGACTCGTTGATGTAGACTCACAGTTAAAGGGGACATGTTATACCACCAGGTGTGAGTGTGATTAGCCTTACAAGCCGTTTAGAAAATCTGCCCCATATGACATCACTAGATGGAGTGTCCACCTAGATCTGTGCTGGACGTTTACTTCAGTCCAGTGGGTAGGCTGGTAGGCTGATCTATCCAGCTCTTATATAGGTGGAAACGCCCACTAGTGATGTCATATGGGGCAGATTTTTGAAACGGCTTGTAAGGCTAATCACACTCACACCTGGTGGTATAATATGTCCCCTTAAAAATAAAAACCTATACCTCTAATATTAACCGTGTGCTGTAGAGTTATTCACACAATGACACATTATGTCACACCGATTTATTTCATACAGACACATAAAAATACTCTTATTTGTACAAAGTTTGACACAAATGAATCGACTTTAAACAATCTCTTCATTTTTTACAGCCAAAAGTCTTCGAGGGCTGACATCGTTATTGGGTTCATCCCAACTATAGTTAATAGAAAAACATGTGTTTGAACTTTAGATGGTTTAGAGGTTTAGATAGAATCATGTGTATCTAAAGAAAAACAATCAAAGCATGAAGAGAAGTGAGTTTTTCCACAACGAAAAGTTCTATCTACAGCGTTAGATTGGACCCTTCACCAGAGAATAGTACTCACGACTAACAGGGTAACACCGGTGAATAACCATAACTCACTTAGCCCAAGATAAGAAACGATAAGGCTCCTCTCAATCCGTTTGGCTCTATCATCTGTTGCTTGGCAGCTTGCTATGCCAGGGGATATAGGGATGGGTAGGTTGCCCTCTCGCCTCCAAAACCAGACCACAATGTTGGTAGCCTGGGTTAAGAGTATAGTGTACAGACGGTAAAAGCCTACTTGTCGAAAGTGTTCTGGAGCCAAACCATAGGTACAGCTATCAAAATAAGTCATACCATGGTTACTAAGGTATATTATGTACCATATGTTTTTTTTTTTACAACAAACAAACCAAAATATAGATTTTGTTGTCTAACCCACAGTTTCTGGAATCACAGGTGTAGAGGCTAAGGTGGAGGACTCGATCCTCAATCTCTGCAACACCTCACTAATATATCAGTTGCTTTGTATAATAAGCGTGGCTAATATCTCCCAAAGACATGGACTACATAGTAGATGGTAAATGAAGCGCCAGTGGGTTTCCAAGTCATTTCACAGGCTTGGATCTCCCCGAATCCACCTCGGATTGCCCCAATGGCCCTGCTCCTCTTGACCCCAGCCGGTGCCGCTGTGCTGAGGGGAGGAGAAGGAGGAGGAGGTCTGCTGGTGGAGGGAGTAGATTAGCTTGGCCTCACCCACTGCCCCCCGACACGGGACTCTGAGGTCCGGGAAGCAGTGGGTGCACTCGCAGCTCTCCGTGGGGTTGGATGTGCAGGCGGACAGGGGCTCTGTGGAGGGTGACGACAGGGTTTTTTATTAGCCGTTCCATGGTGTTACACTAGGGGGCAGTATAGACCAATACACTCTTGATAGAAAATAACGGAAGAGCGAGAAAAACTGGCGGTAGGAGGGAAAGCCTCTTCTAGTGGTTTGCGGAGTGTTTACCTAACATAATGCTTCACTCCCTTCCAATTTAAAAGAGATTAAAAGTATAACCATACCTCTTTGATAAATCTTTGCAACTTCAAAGAAATGTATGCTGCTGACCCTTACAAACTGCAGTAGGATGTCAGGCTTACAGTCAGGGCAGTTTCTAGGTTTCTGAAATATCCGGGGCTTAGCCCAGAGGGAAAGGGAAAATACGTGAGTAAATTTTTTTTGTATGCTTTATTGTCCACGCAAATTTTTTCAGAATGTTTTAAATAATACGCTTAATATAGCTTTAAATAGCTTCCTGACTGCTGTGCTGCTTATCCCCAGACATCTAAAGTTCTGGGGATAAGCAGCACAGCATATATATAATATATAGACCTTACATATATATAGGTATATATGACTGGAGATAAGATAGGTTAATTCACTTGAGGTGGTAACAGTCTGGTTATGTTTTTAAATCGTTTATTCTCTTGCCAGAAGGACAATACAGAAGTAGTAGGCCACTTTGAGCTGCCCCTGGAAACCCCATGTTTGTTTTTAATGTAAAGCAAGCAAAAACTTTACTTTTTTTATACGATTCGGGGCTAATTATATAATATCCGGGGCTTTAGCCCCGAATGAAACAGCCTAGTGACGCCACTGGTTACAGTTGAGAGCATAGAGGCCAGAGGGCACTACATAACGGGACCCTTTTCCGTTGGAAGGGCACCCAGAAGGGACGTTTTATGCCATTGTAAAAGCCCTTTATGTGCACTTTTCCTCATAATATAGTTGCACCCTAGATAGCACTCAATCATTTTCTTCCAATTTGATTGGAAGCCAATAGGGCACTTGTTCTAATTTCCGCTACTCTAGAGGGCACTTTAGCGATGCGGAGCCTGCCAGCGTTGGGTGCATGCCCAGGCAGGCGTTTATTTACACATCTTGTAGGCAACACGGTTCTATTTAGTGGTTCCGTCTGTCCTTGGTTTTTATACAGGCTTCGATTGAGCTTTCCCCCTCACTGCCAAAAAATGAAATTCTTCCTTCGGTCCCATCTCCCTAGCTGTGCCTCCTGCTTTTGGGTGTTTGTCAGAGCCAAAAGGTCCTGGCTTTGATGGCTGAGCATTGTGTCTAACCCCTAAACTAGCTTCTTAATGACAATCTTAGACCCCCTGTAGGAAACTTTAAATGGCCGTGTAACTATAAAGACATCTTTTTATTTTCAATAACATTGCTGTACTACCTTTTCTCTGTGTTCATGATTTAATGTAAATGCAACTTTTAATTAAGTATTCAATCAGATATAGTGGCAAAGGTTGTTAAACTCCCAGCTAAAAGGCTCAGCGGTCGACCCCTAGTGTCCTCAGTCAACCTGTAGGCATCCTTGAGCAAGATTCCCCTACAGCCCCTCAATGTATCTAACAACGTCCGCTAAATGGTGAGAAAAAACTAGAATTATTATATGGTAGGTTCAGCGATGAATGCTCATATATTCAGACAAGCTTGCGGAAAATATCTGAAGCGATGGTCTCTGCATCAACAGACCCAAGGCTACATTGTCTGGGAATCTTGTCTGTATAGAATATATTCTGGGTTCACTTGAAGAAATACTGAACAGTATTCAGTTTGCAGATGGTTATTTGATCCAAAATGACTTGCACTGTTCTCAGATACAGAATATAGGGGTTAGACACTACAGAGAAAGTTCATTAAGGAGCAGGTGGGTGTTAGATTTTTACAGATACCTCAGTAGCAGATAAGGGTTAAACAGTGCAGATGCAGGTCAATAAGGAGCAGGTATGGGGGTTGCTACAAATCTTGCTCAGTGATACCTTTTGTAGGATGTGGGCATTTGGGTGTTTGACCTTATAGGAGTCAAACGCCCTATACACACTATTGACTGCCTCTATGATGAAACATACTGAAAAAGTAATGGTTTTTGACTCTAGATATAGAATCAAAATTGAAAAACACCTGGAGAAACCCCCCATTTTCCTGTATAATTTGCATGCTTCTTTCAGTTGAATTATAGACTTTAGAGATCTGCTTTAATAAATCACAACCACCAAATAGAAGAAAAGATCACTTGGACAAACTCACGCTTATACATCCTCCCATTCTCCCCCCCGTCGCCGACGCCATCATCCCGGCCCCTCTGCTGAACGTTTCCCACCAGCTGGGGGATCACCAGGGGCCCAGGCTTCACCGGCCTCGGGCTTCTCTTTCTGGCTGTTCTCAGGAACACCAGCAGAGAGAGGCCCAGGATGCACAGCAGCACGAGGACACAAAGGCCCATCAGGGCGTACAGCAGGGGGATGGAGACAGGCAGCAGGACAGCTGGGTGAACCGGGGAGTGTCCTGGTCCACACGTGGAGGTGGTGGTGGTGGTGGGGGTGGGGGGGGTGGGGGTGGGGGGGGTGGGGGTGGGGATGGTTGGTAGTGGTGTGGCTGTAGAAGGAGAATTAGGAAGTGGAGAAAGCCCTGATTGGAGTTGTTCATCAGAATGCATCATTGAATTTGGTGTCGCCGATAATCCGATATATTGTGAGGACTGTAGAGAGTAAAATCCTGAATGAATGTAAATACAGGAAGTGAGGCTGATCAAAACGTTGTTTTGCCGTGTCTCGCATGAGAAACGCTCTGGGAGTTTGAAACACGACAAGGTGTCCCCGCCAAGACACATCATTTCACGAATCATCACTCAACAATCGAGCAAACACTATTACTACCAATAACATTCCTATGCTCCTATGCTTCCGAAATGGAGGTGGTCATTGCGATGTGAAGTCACGATGTGCAAGCCCTGTTTTATCAGGCAAACCTCATTTCAAAGGGGACCAATATTTTTTAGAGCTACGAAGGTTCTCTCTCTCTCTCTCTCTCTCTCTCTCTCTCTCTCTCTCTCTCTCTCTCTCTCTCGCTCTCTCTCTCTCTCTCTCTCTCTCTCTCTCTCTCTCTCTCTCTCTGTCTCGCTCTCTCTCTCTCTCTCTCTCTCTCTCTCTCTCTCTCTCCCTCTCCCTCTCCCTCTCTCTCTCTCTCTCTCTCTCTCTCTCTCTGTCTCGCTCTCTCTCTCTCTCTCTCTCTCTCTCTCTCTCTCTGTCTCGCTCTCTCTCTCTCTCTCCTCTCTCTCTCTCTCTCTCTCCTCTCCTCTCCTCTCTCTGTCTCTCTCTCTCTCTCTCTCTCCTCTCTCTCTCTCTCTCCTCTCTCTCTCTCTCTCCTCTCTCTCTCTCTCCCTCTCTCTCTCTCTCTCCTCTCTCTCTCTCTCTCTCTCTCTCCCTCTCTCTCTCTCTCTCTCTCTCCCTCTCTCTCTCTCTCTCTCTCTCTCTCTCTCTCTCTCTCTCTCTCTCTCTCTCTCTCTCCTCTCTCTCTCTCTCTCTCTCTCTCTCTCTTCCACTATGACTGTGTGGTTTATTACACGCCACCTCTCTCTCTAAATCTTGCTGCATGAAAACGTGCATCCACCTACTCACCCTCCCCTTAACTCTTTGCGTGATTGGTTCCTGCCCAAAACTAAATAAGTCTCTCGCCCTCTCCTCCTCTCCCCCCCCCCCCCTTCAATCTCTCGCTTCCCTCTCTCCCCCCTCCCCTCCCCCGTCTCTCCTCCTGCTCTTTTCCCTCTCCCCCCCTCCCCTCTCTGATGGCCCGCACACCTGCTGTGTCGGAGGGACCCAGGGGTCCGTATGTGTGTGCCCAGGTGGAGGCCTGCGCTCCCTGGGATCCACAGGGAGTTGCGTGAGGGCCAACTGTGTGTGTGTGTGTGTGTTTGTGTGTGGGGGTGGTGGGGGGGGGTACTCACTGAGGCAATACTGGCTGCACTCCTGCGGGTGCCTCCCGCACAGGTCGGCACAGCGGATGCACTGATGCCGCCTGAGGTCGTAGTAGTGGCCTCCCATGGCGGTGCAGTTAGCTGCTGCAGAGCACCGCACAGGATTTCTTTGTTTTTAATCCTTTTGGCATATTTTTCTATATCATTATTTTTCTGAAGCATGAAGCCGTTTTGATTGTGTGTGTGTATCTGCCCCCCCCCCGGTACACATGCAAGTGTGTTGTTTGTTTGTGTATTTGTGTGTATACACGCCGCAGATATCCTGTACTGGAGACCTGTGTTCGCAGAGGTGCACGTTTGTGTGTGACTATTTGTGTGTGTATGCGTGCACCTGCATGTGTGTCTGTGTGCGCGTGCATGTGTGTCTGGATCTGTGTGTGTTAAGTGTGTGCTTGCAGGTGTCGTCTGTGTGTGATTGTGTGTGTGCGTAGAGGTTTGCATCTGATTTGATTTGTGTGTGTGTGTGTGTGTCTGTATCTGTGTCTGTGTGTGTTCAACCTTACCACAGTGCTCGGTACACATTGGCAGATGGCATAACGTCTCACAGGCCACGCATTCATCAATCAGAGTGTACAGCCAAGTACCGTTTGGACACGGTTTACCCATCTGGAATAGTGGACAGACAGACAGACGGACAGACAGATTGACGGACAGAGGGTCAGACAGTCAAGGTGCTTGCTCACTTGTCTGATTGTGAATGTTGGGCCAGAAATGGCCACCGCCTTTTACAACTTCATTACCAACCGACCGTTCTTCTGACAACAGCCAACAAACCAACCCCCAATGCACACGGCCCACTGGCCAGATGTTGTGGTGTTTGTCGGGTTGGTAGGGCGGGTAGACCATGGAAAAGATGGACGGAAAGATAGACGTACACACAGATCTCCAGTCAGACAGGTTAAGGTAGGACAGACGGATAGAGAGGCAGGCAGACAGAAAAAAGGATGGACAGACAGACAGACAGGCGGACACACAGATGGCCACTCAGGATGGACAGACAGACAGGCTGATCAATGAACGATTGGGGAGACAGGGAAAGATGACGGTTAGACTGACAGTTGCAGTCAGACAGACTTGCTGATGGCCACGGGAAAGCGAGGCAGAAAGGCAGAAAATACGTTTTGCAGACTGCTTGCATTGTGGATAAATTAGCATTGAAGCGTAAACAAAATGATAGCTAAAAAAAAAACCTTATTAAAAGGAATCCCAGCAATTAATGGCATCCAGTCAAAAGACTTCCCATCACCCAATAAAATATTTGGACCTCCATTTGACCTTAGTTTGATATTTGTTTGTTAATTTGTTTTATTTGTTGTTAAGAAACACATGCTTGCTGCATGGCTGCCATGTAATATGAGGTGCCGTTTGTAATCCTTGTATAGTAGCCTATATGTGTTATGATTAGCATATATTATATAGATTCAGATTTATAAATACGACATAGCTTCAAATTAAGCCTTTAGATTTAGGATTTTGATTGAAATACAAGATTTTGATTAAGATATACAATCTCGATTTCGATTCAGGAGATTTAGATTCAATATTTAGATTTAACATATAATTCTAATTTTTATATATGTGAAAAAGTGACTTGGAAATTGCAATACATTTTGTAGGGGTGTTTATTTGCTAAATCTGAGGGATTTAAACAAAGTTCGAGCTATCTGGAAAGATCACTTTATTCAGCAACAAAAGTTTACAAACGGCACACCATAATGTAAACGTGTCGGATTAAAATGGCCAAGTAATGGAAAAACATAATAATTCAAAACCCTTCTTCTTACCTTTAATCCAAGAAACAAGAATTGGATCAAAAAGATTGAGACGTCCAGTCCATTACGATTTACGTTCCACCGTTCCTTGACAACCCTGGCCAATGCTCCTCCACTCTAGAAAAACGCTCCTCCACTTTAGAAAAACGCCCTGGCTCGTTCTGTTCCCCTTCAGTGAGCCCAGAGTCAGCGGGCCCTGACGTCCCTCCACCCCTCAACAGGTTTCACGCCTCGCTCTCAGCCCCGCAGCAGTCACGCTCCCCGGCGATTGACTTTGGAAGGTTATTTTTAGTAAGTTTGTGTGACAATTTGTTCTTCCCTTACTTTATCTTAATTTTTGTTTTTTACACGAAGTTAGTATGACGCATATGGAGATGACATTATTAAAAAAAAAAAAGAATTATTTTGAAATGGTTTGAAATTAGTTCAGGGGGTAAAGTAGAACTATTGACTCCTGTGACTTTTTTAAAACGTCATCTAGGTCTGTGTTTCCTTTCAGATGTTTAATATTTATTTATATTACATTTTTCATGTTTATCAACTGTGCATAGAGTTTAACCATTTAAGTCTTCAATTGTGGTTTTCCCTTTCTGATTATGCTTTAAGCAATCTACTATTATTTATATTTAGGCCTATTATATTTTGAGGGGTTTATTTGTTGTTTTTTATCCATGTTTTTAATGTGTATTTTAAGATACAAATTTGAGGAATATGTTTATATAGCTAGCCTGCTAGCTACCTCAGCCTCAAGTCTGACTGGACTCAAAACTCGATTGACTCCTGCCCTGCTGATTTGAGCCGGGCCATTTCTATCTTTTGGGGGGCCCTTTGTAATATCTTGCTTCAGGCCCTCTGTTTTGCAAAACTACGGTGGGGGGTTTCCGAACCAACAAGCAGGTCCATGCAGTAATTGACTTAAACAAGTCTGCGCAACCCTATAATGCTGAAGCTGGTGAGCTAGTCACAAGTTTTGGGGCAGTGGCTTCGGAGGGGGACTTGAAGGGAGGGTTTCTTAATTTTTCGGTTTGAAACTTTCAATATGTTGCTTGCTCTGGCTGGTTTCTCCAAGTCTCCCATTTTTTTTTTTTTTTTTGTGTAACTGGTGCTTTCACACATACTTTCTTAGCTTCCCTCCAAAGTATCAGCATCCGTAGTATAATTGTCATTGCCATGGCAGATATTGTTGACCTTGTTCTTAGTTCCCCCTTCTTTCATTCTTTCTTGCATGTTTCACCATAACATCATAAAGGCGCACACACACACACACACACACACACACACACACACACACACACACACACACACACACACACACACCTACACACACACACACACACACACACACACACACACACACTATATTTCCCGGAATATCGATCCCTATCCAAATCACACATGACACGTTCGAGGAAGTCTCCTGGAACATTGCAGGGAAAGACTGCATGTTTGAAAGGGGCTTATAGTCTGAACATGATTTAAACGAACAGACCAGAGATTTCCACTTAAATGACGTTTGATAAATAATTAAGAATTACTGAAATTACATGAATTTGGTCACAGTTTCATCAGCAGTTAATAATCATGTTTAAAAAATGTGTCCGCCTTTGTATTTTATTAATAAACCTTTTTCTAACAGAGATATCATAAAAGAAGAAACAAAGGTGTCGCTCTTAACAGTTATTGTAGGTCTGCTACATTCATGTCAGGTCACGGGTAATAGACTAAACTTGAATCAATAAACTAATGAATTTGAACCAGGGCATGGGTATAATGAGGATTTCACACATTGACCATGGACCCTCTTCATAGAACTCTCATAGCAGGGTAAACACAGGTCTAGCCCCCCGACATTAACATTGGGTAGCTAGGTAGGCAGTTATCTCATGGCTCTATGTGTGTTAAGCAAAAGTGCTTAGCTTTACCCTCTGCCACCTCAGGAGCGTTCATCTCCCATTAGAGGACCTCCCTAACATAAATCTAGATCATGTCATATCCCATCGGATTATCTCTCCTAACATAACATTACCCTAGATGTTTCCCTAGATTATTTTATATCTATCTATCTGTCTGTCTGTCTGTCTGTCTGTCTGTCTGTCTGTCTGTCTGTCTGTCTGTCTGTCTGTCTGTCTGTCTGTCTGTCTGTCTGTCTGTCTGTCTGTCTGTCTGTCTGTCTGTCTGTCTATCTAGAGAGATAGATAACATATATCAATATATCAAAGAAGAATCTATCAATAATCCATCATTATATAAATATATATACATTTGAGGCATTACGCTCAAATTTACTAGACATTTGTTCCAGTTCTGTCCCGTTGTAACAGTTCTGCCCAGTTGTAACCCTTCTGTCCAGTTGTGACAGTTCTGTCCAGTAGTATCAGTTAACAGATGTAGTAACAGTAGTAACAGTTCTGTCCCGTTGTAACAGTTCTGTCCAGTCGTAACAGTTCTGTCCAGTCATAACAGTTCTGCCCAGTCATAACAGTTCTGTCCAGAAGTAAGAGTTCTGTCCAGTAGTAAGAGTTCTGTCCAATCGTAACAGTTATGTCCAGTCGTAACCGTTCTGTCCAGTCGTAACCGTTCTGTCCAGTCGTAACCGTTCTGTGAAGTCGTAACCGTTATGTCCAGTCGTAACCGTTCTGTGAAGTCGTAACAGTTATGTCCAGTCGTAACCGTTCTGTGAAGTCGTAACCGTTATGTCCAGTCGTAACCGTTCTGTGAAGTCGTAACCGTTATGTCCAGTAAATACTCTGGTTTTAAACACTGAGGATCCAGGGGTGCAAGTGTCTTTCAATCCGTAGAGATATGAATCTGAGTTTATATTACGTCTATCAACTATTTGAACTCTCTTTGTAACATGTAAAAAAAAAAGACAATAACAAAATGAATGGATGGATTTCTGGAGTTGCTTAACAAGGCTTGGTGTGAACTAGCATGTATTGGAGTCACAGTGAAATCAAAACTAGATTCGTCTGCACCTATTCTCACTTCCTCACCTCGTCCGCAGTTTCACATAACCTCACCTAGTGTGATTTAAACAGAGAGCTCATGTATAGGGATGTGTACCAATACCCAGAACGCACGCAGATGGTTAGTCAAATTCACCAGAAGGCCGAGAGGGAAGAGGGTTCACCGTCTCTAGACCAAAGAGAAATAGGCTGAGTCATGACAAAACAGATAACATGCCTTTTGACAGCTTGGCCGGAACTGGGGAGTAACTGAAGCAAGAAACAAGAAAGAACGGGCTACAGAAAGATGAGGTTGGGTTGGGGTAAAGTACAGTAGGAGAAAACGAAACTGCATAAATAAATGAAAAGAAACACACATTTCAAGCTAAATAAATATCTGGTAAATGCACAGAATGTATGATTAGTATGCTGATATAGGCAGTAGGCTACAATTCAGCAGGCCTCAAATAAATTATTTCACAATTAATAAAAACCACTAGATGGCGTCAGACAGCACTTACTGTAGAGCACAGAGGACCCTTTAATATAAATATATATTTAATATCAAAACTACTCGATACATTCACTTTATCAAAGCTGTTCAGTTAGTCCACCAACATGACCTTTAATATTACATTTTTTGTTATCAGACACAACAGCTTTCCAACTTCATCTCATTCAACATCACTCAAACCGCTATGACTAAAGACCACCATCATTTATGAACCAATATGAACCAATATTTCCTGATGAGCACAGCGTGTTCCGTGAAGGCCTCGAGCAGCAGCGGGCCACAGATTGCTGCCTGCTCGTTGGCAAGGTGCTGTGCATGTGAGAGGTGCGGTGTGGAGGCGACCGGGTGTCGGGTGAGCAAGACGATGCGTTCGATGCGTAGCATGCAGATCACCACCACACACACACACACACACACACACACACACACACACACACACACACACACACACACACACACACACACACACACACACACACACACACACACACACAAACACGCGCACACACACACACACACACACACACACACACACACACACACACACACACACATACACACACACACACACACACACACACACACACACACACACACACACACACACACAAACACGCGCACACACACACACACACACACACACACACACACACACACACAAACACGCGCACACACACACACACACACACACACACACACACACACATACACACACACACACACACACACACACACAAAAGCATCACATTGAACGTTTTTTTATGTCTGATATGTATTGACTGAGCCAACGAAGAGTATTCTGTACAACTGTAACTGCCCACACCAATCACTTTATAACAACAAGTTTTACATACATTGAAGGAAGAATCACTAACAAGACGCAAGACTTGGGCTAGATATCTTATAAAAATGTACTGCACACATTTACTCAACAAAGTTCCTTTACTTTAGATGTAATTATCATAAAAGTATTTTATGTTTTGAGTAAATCTTCCAAATATCTGTTTTCAATATACAAGTTGTCTTTTCATGCTGAAAAAATCAATATGGGATGGGGTGCTGGATATGTCCACATGTCTCTCTGCCTGTCAGCTGCATCAATTATTCAGGATCCAGGATGTCCGTTTTAAAGAGTTGGTGGATCAATAGCGATCCTCCCCTTGAAAGGACACAAGAACCTTTCACCAATCAATAAATAAGCTGTCATCTCATGGGGGCTTTTTCCTTAGCCTGGCTTCAAAGGGTATCGATTATCAACGTTTGAATCACTAAAGCCACTTCCACATTTTTTATCTTCAAAGCAGTGCAAATGTAGTTCCTACTCGGACATACCATGTTACCATGTTTCCCCGTTGTCCTGGCCCAACCAGGCTCATTCAATCTGGCCGCCTAATCATCGTTCTGGCACAAATTGCCAGAACGCATCACCCAAGTGGGTGCTACACACTGGTGGTGGTTAGTGAGGTCTCCCCTTCACTGTAAAGCGTCTTTAAGCGTCTTTAAGAAAAGCGCTATAAAATTCAATCCCTTACTGTACGACATTTATGCTTATTGAAGTGTCTAGCTGGCAGTCAGTCTGTCTGGCCAGCTGCCCTGTAGAGAAACCACCTTCTCAGTATGAAGCATAAAAACACAACAGTTGTCGTCTTCCCAGTTTTACATGTAGAAATGTGAATAATACCTCCTTTCCTTTAAGGATGAAATCATGCTGCCAAGAACAATGGTTATTTGGGTTCCTATCCATGCATACCCTCTGAGTCCACACACTGGGATTCAAACCATTCTTTTTTGGTTGCTGTCTATCGGTTACCGACGGGATCCGCTACTAGAGCATACCATGACATCAGTTTGGTCCGACATTGTTTTTCAGTCAAACTGAAGTTTTTTTGGACTGTTGATTTTTCAGTTTAGCCAATGGTGATCCAAGCCCAGCTCAACTCACTGCCACCTCACCCTAACCCTAACCCTCCCGGCCGCGACTCCTTACAGGTAGACAACATTGGAGGACTGCAGTGTTCTGAAACCTCCTAGCCCTTGAGAAAAGGTATTATTCATGTGAATAATACACAGAATATTTTAATTATCTTTTATTTCAACATTATTCGATAAAACAAATACATATTCCACTTGTATTCCACATCCGACGGAGGGGGCAAATGTTCCTTCAGCGACAACCACTAGTGACCACCAAACGCGCGACCCCGTCCCCCGTTCCACCTCCGCCTCCCCCCCCCCTCAGATGGCGGTCTGCAGCTCCCCGTTGAGCAGTGCTGCATTGTGGGTGTCCAGGTTTGCGTTGTTGACCAGGATGTCGTGCACCATCCTGCTGCGGTCCGCGCGGCTGTCGCTGCGATCCATCTCGTCCAAGCCGCCCACCTTCCTCAGACACAGGACGTTCTGAAAGCTCTTCTTGAAGTTGTCCGACAGGAAGGCGTAGAGTATGGGGTTGGCACAGCTGTTGGCGTAGCCCAGCACCACCACAAAGTCGAAGGTGCTCTTCAGCGCCGAGGTGGGCTTGATCACGCTGGTGGCCGAGGTCACGTTGAAGACGTAGAAGGGAAGCCAGCAGAGGATGAAGACGGCCACCACGATGGACACCATGCGCGTCACTTTTCTCTCGGAGCGCCGACGCTTGCTGGAGCTGACCCGCATGCCCGATGACTTCACCTGACGGAGGAGACACGAGGATCAGCGACAGAGCTCGGAGAATGACCGACCAACGCCATCGAGGCTGATCCCGGCATGATCACTTCAGGCTGGGATTTCATTACGTTTCAAGGTCTAAAAAGCTTTTATGCAGAAACAGAGGAATAAACCGTAACACAGTGTCCCGAAGCGGTTCTCACCTTGACGATGATGAGCACGTAACACATGCAAATGACGATCAGAGGCAGGAAGAAACCGATGAAGAAAGTGTAGAACATGAAGGCCTTGTAATACACCTCCTGGGGCTCGGGCCACACGATCCCACACACGGGGACCTTGTCCAGGCCGCTGAAGATCATGGTGGGCAGGTTGACAAGCAGTGACACCCCCCACACGGTGAGGTTGATGAGCTTGGCGATGCGGGGTTTCCGCCATTTGGTGGACTTGATGGGGTGCACCACAGCGAGGTACCGGTCGATGCTCATTACCGTGAGGCAGAAGATGCTGGTGAACTGATTTAGGGCATCTGTAAGAGAAAGAGAGAGAGAGAGAGAGAGAGAGAGAGAGAGAGAGAGAGAGACAGAAAGAGAGAAAGTGTGAGTGCGGGGGATTGGACGGGAGTCAACAACCAAAACCAAAAATAGAGAAGGCACAGTAATGTATCTGTTATGATTCTGAATTAATAAATGTAGACAGACACACACACTCAAAACATTTGATTGCCTGACTGTCCGACTTTTAACACGGAACACATGTCAGTGCTTTCCAAAAAGTCACAAAATGTCCAAGGTTATTATTATTTATTTTTTCCGCTAGCACACACTCAGAGACACTCAGCCAACAACGCCATGAATCACACGGGAGACGTGACACAAGACAAAGACCTCGCGGAACCGATTGTTCCCTGCCCCTGACTCACCGACGGTCATGATGGCCCGGCACAGCGCCTCTCCGAAGGGCCAGTGCACCAGGGCCAGCTGCAGGGAGATGAAGGGCAGGCTCATCATGCACAGCACGTCGGCCACGGCCAGGTTCAGGATGTAGACGTTGGTCACCGTCTTCATCTTGGCGTAGCGCAGGATGACGTAGATGACCAGCGTGTTGCCGCACAGGCCCACCGCGCACACCACAAAGTAGACGAGGGTGATGACCACCGAGCTGGTCTTGTCCTGGTGGCTGCCCCGGCGGTCCGAGGTGTTCAGGAGGTCCAGGTCCGAGTCGTTCCACAGGAGGGGCTCTGGGAGGGAGAAGTTCAGGGGGTTGGGGGGCAGTGGCCACTGATCCATGGCGTCGGTGGGTTCCGCTGATGTTTGGTTGCGATGGAGAAAGTAGTACCGACTGAACGGTATATGGAAGAGGCTGGAGAAGGAGTATGTTTCGCTAGAAAAGGGGCTTTGTGAGTGTTTTAAAGCTTGGGAGTGATCATTTGATGTTGCGTCGTGCACTAATAATGATGTTCATCAAATTGTTGCAGACACATGGGTTGTCGATGTGATGATTGGGGAGGGGTCACCGCTGGGGATTGTGGGTAGCTGGAGAGGTCCAGTCTAGCGTTCTCCAGGTGCTTGGGTATGGGGGGACCTGGGGGCACCAGGGGGAACGGCGGACCAGGCAGAGCAGGGTCTTCTTGAAGGGTGAGAGCGAGTCAGTCCCCAATGTGTCACATCCTACCTCGGGTTATAGAAACATAGACAGAGAAGGACAAAGCTGGAGAGACAGAAAATAGAAGATAGAGGGAAAAACAGGAGAAATACGAGTTAAAATCAAAACATATTGTGGCAGACGCCAGGGAGGAGTGAGGGGAGGGGTAGGTCTGGCAACCTGCTGGCTCCACCCCCAAGCCATATATGGACTTCCTCCCGTTAACGAGGCAAGCCTGAGGATCGTTAACCAGGGGTGCTTGGGCTTAAGAGGGCTAGCAAACAGACATGTGGGGGGGGGGGGGGGAAGTTGGAAGAGGAGCTAGAGCTTGCGCTAGGGCTAGGGCTAGCACTAGCACAGCACAGCACAGCACAGCACAGGACAGGACAGGACAGGACAGGACAGGCAGGATCTGTGTGATCGCCTGGAAGCACGGAACGGCCTAAGGGAAAGAGATAGGTGGAAAGTGTTGGACTGGATCATAGAAGAGGTGGATGACCCTTTTCCCACCCGGGTTTTGGTTTACTAGGTAAATAAACCATTCTGCACTGGAACTGCTCTCTGTGTTGTGTCATTCAACTTGGTAGCGAGGAACCCCCCCCCCCCACACACACACACACAGTATATGTGACCACTCTCACACAAATGTGTTTATTATTTGTATTTAAAATGGATATTCTGCACTTCATTCGAATACCATAGCAACAAGTGGGAGACTGCACATACAGTATTGCACATGACTGCAATGTACGTCACCTATAATTTGCTCCTTATTTTCCTCCTATTCTGTTTCTATAGTCCTGTGCTACTCCTTTGTCCTCCTTCTCTTATCCCTCTATTTTGTCTCTATTTTACTTGCTCTTCTCGCCTCCTCGTTCTTTCAGCAACTTGTATCGTGGGATCCACAGTTGTTTGTGTGTGTGTTTGTGTGTGTATGTGTGTGGGTGTGAATGACTCTGTCATAATTGTTTGTGTATGTTTGTGTGACTATTAATGACAATGCAATCTCTGTGTGTGTGTGTATGTGCTTGTGTGCGCACGTGCATATGTGTGAGTGAGACTACGTGTACGGTTGTGTGTGCGCAGGTGCGCCTGCGTTTCAACCTGAATGTGTGTGTGTGTGTGTGTGTGTGTGTGTGTGTGTGTGTGTGTGTGTGTGTGTGTGTGTGTGTGTGTGTGTGTGGACAAGGGCTCGCTGTTGGACAGGGGTTCTCTGCAGTGGCAGACACATGTTTATTCAATTGATCCATGGAGCAAACAGCGATGAACCTGTGAATGACGCAGTGACCTCCCCTCCGTGACAGCTGGTCGGACAGGCCCGCACGCGCTATCGGGCGGCGCTTATTATTTAAGTGGCACCGTCGCGGGGGTCACGACTGAAATGAACAGCGCAGAGCCTGGAGATGTGTGTGAGTTTGTGTGCGAGAGAGAGAGAGAGAGAGAGAGAGAGAGAGAGAGAGAGAGAGAGAGAGGCGGGGGGGGGGGAGAAGCGGGGGGGAGACAGACAAATAGAAAGAGAGACGTATTCTTTGGAAGTCAGCGTGCATGTGGTCGGTGTTTCTGCCCTAAGGGAGGCAATCATTCCAAGCTCCCTGGTTTGATTTGCGTATTTGCCCTGTGTTTTCTAATTGGAAACTTGCAAAAACATGATTCCATAAAAGACCGGCAGGGGAGGACTAATTAAACAGTTTCAAATTAATTATTCTCTAATGAGCTGTGTTTCAGCTGAACTCATCAATTAAAGATTTCGTGACTGGAATTCTAGAACGCGTTTTTTCGTGCGCCTTTCCATAAAACGCGCGCGCTCTTAAAGGCGTTCTGTTTGCACCTGCGGGGATTACTATCCAACCTAGGCGTCCCGCTCGGGTTTAAAAACATAAAGTGACAGCATTTGCTCAACAGCATACGTGTAACATCAAAGGCAATGAGATTGCACGTTGCTCTAGTGACAAATGGGAATATGAGGCTAAATGCAGCCATGGAATGAACGCTGCGACATGCGAATAAGCATCTACCCAAACGGTTTAACATAAACAATCTAAGCAAATCAATTAAAAATAAAAATAAAGTCCATCCGACCACTTAGGCCTACTTACCTTTTAATCCAAAGCACCGTCGTCATTTGAAGTGCATCGTTCCTTTTTCGTGGTTATTTAACGTACTCGCAATCTCCACGCAGCCTCGTGTCCGCATTACCAAATCGAATGCGCTCCGCGCTTCCACCGTGTCCGCGTGCACCTGCCTTTTCCCGCTTACCCGCGGCGCTCGAGATGGGATGTAAAAGCTCCGCCGCCGAAATCCAATTGCGAGGCAATCACCGCCTACATGTACTGGGGAACTTTCTTATGAAATAAAACAACAATAAAACCACTCTTGTGCCGACGACCACTTGAGTGCAACCCCCAAAAAATGATCTTCACCGAATAACGGTGGAGGTGTCAGAGCGCGCGTTGGAAGAGAGAAACAGATAAACAGAGAGGGAGAGAAGGAGAGTTACATAGATAGAGACATGAAAGAGAGATCGATGGAGAGAGAAGAGAAAGATAATATATCAGTGGGAGTGAGAGAGAGGGAGAGCGAGGAAGGGAGAGTTACAGGGGGGGGGGGGGGGGATAAAGAGAGATAAAGAGAGTGAGGATAGTGAGGGAGAGAGAGGAAAGTAAATCAGAGAGAGAGAGTTACATGGAGATTGAGAGTGAAAGTACTGCAGAGGTGGTTCTGTAGCCTACCCTAACCCTTTACCCTAACTCGGTATCCTATACCCTAACTCTGTTCTAACCTAACCCTGTCCTTTACCTTAACCTGTACCCTAACTCTGTATTCTTTATCCAAACTCTGTAGGTTATCCCCTAACGCTGTATGCTAACTTTGTATCCTGTCCCCTAACTCTGTATCCGGCTGTACCCTAACTCTGTATCCTAACTCTGTTTCCTGTACCCTAACCCTGTATCCTAACCCTCTGAAAGGGAAAACAAGCGAAACACACTTGGAACTTCTCATTAAAACTCGTCTTTGTATTCATATTTATTCTGTTAACTCATCTATATTAATTCCCTCACTTCTTAATAAAACCATTTATCGTTTTTTAAATCAGTCACGGTTGAACCTTAAGTCTCGCCGTTCAGATCAACGTGTGAATAAAACAAGAAGAGTGGGGGCAGACAAACAAGACCCTGTGCGACCTTCTCACAACTTATCATCAGTCTGTTTGGTTTAAGGTAGAGGACTCATTAGCCGCCATGTTTATTTAAATCTGTAATCGCCCAGCTAAGCACATTTGTCGTGAGGCATTTTTTCATTATGATGGTTGATTACATACTGAATAAATCTTGCTAATTACGCAACCGACCATCCCTGTAAAAATCAAGGCAGTCTAGTGACAGTGTCATTTGTAATTACCCCAAGTAAAAAATAAACAACCCCCATGCTTTGTTCTATCTTGTTGAGTCATGATAAAGGGTAAACAGTATGATATTGTAAAGACATTAAACAGTAGTTTATCTAAATCTATGTCACACACACACACACACACACACACACACACACACACACACACACACACACACACACACACACACACACACACACACACACACACACACACACACACACACACACACATGCCTGCATATTTACAGTCCTGCCAACGCCGTCTAGTGCTGGCCTTGGGCCTGAAGGCAGAGTCAGTCAACATCACCCCAATCAGCCTTCAACTGCCCTGTGGAAAGTTTGAGATCAGAGATCAACTTAAAGCATAGAGATCATTAACACTGACCACACACACGCTCACGCACACACACACACACACACACACACACACACACACACACACACACACACACACACACACACACACACACACACACACATGAAAAGATAGACCCGAGCACACACACATGCATAAGCACACGCAGGCAGACAAATATTCACACACACACATTTGCTAAGCAAACACACACACACACACACACACACACACACACACACACACACACACACACACACACACACACACACACACACACACACACACACACACGTATGCATTCACGCAGCCATGCACACACACCCCTTTCAATACTAAGGTATTAATCACTTCTAGACATGTTGTTAACTTGGCCATGAATTTCACAACAGTCGATGACACAGTAACGGTCAGTGGACAATAACCCTCATAATAACCTTAACCCTTTGCATTCTCCATGCTTGCAATATTGGTTGTTTTTAACATTCTTCCTAGGGAAGGGATGCCCTTAAGGGACTATTCCAGGTCAATTTGTCATCTCTGCTGACCGTGAGAGAATGTGCAAAAGAGAATCTCCTTGGTCAAAGCAAGACCAACTCTCTCTCTCTCTCTCTCTCTCTCTCTCTCTCTCTCTCTCTCGTCAAAGTCTCTCTCTCTCTCCCTTTATCTTTCGCTCAAATCAAAGTCTCTCTCTCTCTCTCTCTCTCTCTCTCTCTCTCTCTCTCTCTCTCTCTCTCTCTCTCTCTCTCTCTCTCTCTCTCTCTCTCTCTCTCTCTCTCTCGCTCTCCTTCTCCCTTGCTTGGACACAGTTTTTTTATTTTTAAGGTTATGTTCTGCTCCCAGGGCTGCATGTATTTGGCTGCCTGTGGTCCTTCCAATTCTTTGGAATACAGTACAATTCTTGTATGTGTATAATACAATGCCCGCATGCGTCTACTCTATACACAGATAGATTTACTTTGATTTGGTTCACCTTCCCTTTAATGAGTGATGCCAATTGTTTAGGGCTCCCTTTTGTAAAACGTTGGTATGCTGTTGGTATTCTGTATCTGACATCTGTACGTTAAATCCTACAGAAGGCAGCACCTGAAAAGAGTGGAACCATACCACCAAATTCAATTTTACAAGTGTTTAATGCAATAAATGCTTAAATCTTTGACATGAGTTATTCCTGACCGAATACGACATAGAGGCAGACATAGTGGCCACATGGATAGCATTGCAAGGAAAAATATGTATTCTCAGGTCTTAGGCTAATCAATTCTGACCCCGAGCCTATCCAAGGAACTCTGGGTGGATCCTCCCGCCCCAATGAAGAAATCATTCCATTGTACGAGGTGAGATAAAGTATCGTCTGGGGATACGGGGGGGTTGATCTCAAAACATGTCAGTGGACACAGAGGGGGGTCCGGGGGAATGGAGCACTCTAACGTTCTCCCATCTCATCTCTCCCTTACAGACTACCACCACCTCAGCCTCCTGCGTGCCGACGCAGAGTTACCTACGGTGAGGTGAGGTCTATCTACCGCTGGCACTGACACCAACCATTTGCATCGCTGTCTGCGTTCACCAGCAGGGAGCCCTGTCATGTTCAGGGGAAAAATAAAACAAGAAAAGTGAGGGAGATATTGGTCCAAAGAGGCTAAGATGAGGTAAGAAGGTAAGAATACCTGAATTATCTTCTGTGATATCACACGGTGCTGATCACCATCGCTGGATCCCAGTGGTCACAGCTATCCTCCCATTAAAATCCATCCCTCTCTTTTGGGAGAGAACTTATCCACGCGTTGAGAGGTAATTATACGCCATTCAGCTCCCGCAGATCATCTAACCACTGGTCCCCCGCACCAGGCTTTCTGACCAGGGTGGCAGGTCCTCAATCCCTCCGTGACTGGCCCGCCTTCCCTTTCTTTAAAACTCATCACAAGACCTTTCTGTTTCAAGAAGTCTTCTCCTCTTCCACCACTGCATAGACCCTCTGTATGGATTATTTATTTCTATTTTTATTTGAGTTGTTGAACTTCTTGTTGTGCTGTCTTGCTCCGTGTGTGTTCATGGATCTGCAAAGCCACCTTGAGTGTGAGAAAGGCGCTAAATAAAATAAAATATTATTATTATATTAGTATTAATTATACAAAGGACCCAGAGAGTCAGGTGTTATGGGGCCTGTCCGCTGTCTACCTGTGAGGCATCCCTGTGCAAGATGCCCTCACAACCCCTACATGCTCCTGCATGAATTGTCTTTAAACTTCAGTCTTAAGTCGCTGTAGATACAAGAGTTTGCTAAACGACTGAACAGAAAGGACTACTTAATTAAAAAAGGAAAACGCGAATTCTCTTGTCACAGTTCACCAGACCAGGAGGTTAGGGAGGGAGGGCTGATTAGTGAAAACCTGACCGATGCATCCCCTTTCTAAAACAACATGTTTGCTCTTGATAGGCAAAATTCCATGAGGGGAGGACGTGTTGGGAATGAGTAATTAGGGCTTGGAGGGACTGACGACTGAGGCCGGCCTGATGCACTGGTCTGCGGTCTAGAGGTAACAACACGTCCAGAAGGCATTATACGCTACCTCCAGGGGCATCCATGGATTATCCCGGCTCACCTCCTGAGCCCTCTACAATTCATTCTCAGTGTTGGGGGTTTGGGGGGGGAGTGCACTGGGTCTGCCTAAGGCTAGCGAGGGAGAGGACAAGGACTTTATTTTTTTATTCCATGACAAGCGCTTTGAGAGATGGGCTTTATTAAGAAGAAGGTGAGTGTGTGTGTGTGTGTGTCGTGTCCCTTGACTGTCCTTCAAGGGCCAGGGAGTGAGTTAATTATTTTTTAGGGTCTTAGCCTTGCTGAGTGTGTGTATCCTAGGAGTGCTGGGACTAACAGCGAATTAAGATGCATTAAAGAGTTTGTCGGAGGTAAGTGGCATCAAGGATAGGGTTAGGGTTAGCCATACACACCCACCCTGACAACTACAACACCCATCTCTTTATTCCGTGCATTTAAAGTATCTGCTGGGGTTTTCTATACAACATTGCACACATATCGTCATAATGGGATTCCACCCTGACGGTTCATGCGGGCAACGTGAATCCCAACAGTCTTACCAGAACATCTTGTCGATGATGGCTTCCAAACAACACACATGTTGCGCTAAACACAGGGTTTAGACGCTAGGTCGTGATATTCCATCCCGTATTATCCCCCACCAGCATATTTTCCAATCCCTTCTGTCGGCATGTATGATTCTTTCCCCCTGGTTAGTCGGCAATGTCGTTATTCTCAGTAGCACCAACTAAATCTTGGCCGTGCTTGTTGTCGTCAGCCCTTTGGGTGTGTGGATCAACACAGTCCTTATCTGTATAGCATACCAAATGTCATTTTTTTGGGATAAAAATAAATTCATATATGTAGCACATTTTAGGTCCTGATTATTTATCATGTTAGAAAAATAACTGAGCGTGACGGTTCCCCCTTTATAAATTTACCATGTGCCACTATTCAGATTGAGCACATTGTCCACTCACATGAAAAAAAAATGGAGGTAGGAATTTAATCCAACCGACGGAACAGCCATCGATGCAACGTAGATCATACCGGCTCATACTTTTCAGTAAATTTAGAAAAATATATGGCAAAACTTATTCAACAAAGAGGAGATGAAAGAATATCAAGAGGTGGCAAACATATCTGATAAAAGTTCACACCAGGCATTTTTGAACTAAATCATAAGGTTCACAGGTTGAGATGCTCTGTTGTTAAGCAGTTTTTCGCAACACATTTCACACGTCAATATCAGAGCTCAGCCATGGTTCTTGATGGACTGGACCCTGCTGCCGCGGTGCATTGTGATGGATCAGAGGGAGGAGGAGGAGGAGGGTTTCAAAGGTTTCCCTCCTGCTGTTCAGTGAGTCTTGGGGCAATCTGTCCCTCTGTCATCATACCCATATGTTACAGCATACATGCATACTTTATAGCGTCGAATATAGAGTAGATTATAATAGTGTGGAGTAAAGTAGAACAGTAAGTAAAATAAAGTAAAGTAGACCTTTATGATACCAAATAAGGGGAAGATGTCATACGAATAGATGTTTTTAACTTGTTTGGTACACCAGTACTAAACCGATGCTTATGAATGCTTTATAGCACAGCTTATTTTAGGATTGCACTTTAAAACTAAATCTAATAGAAAGGCTGTTGCATGCGACCCCTGAGTGTACGGCTACACATATACTGGGGGTCTATATTATAGGGTGTAATGGTCATCTGTTCTTTGTTCACTACGTACACACCATCAGTGACATGAGCAGAGACATCGTTTTGATCTATGAAAAACGAATGCAGATATTTTGTGTATTCATTTGTATTTCTCCTGTATAAACAAGTGACCCGCCGCCAGAAATAAGGACACCCATCTGAAACATCAGCATATCTTACAAAGCACCTTGTGACCCGAGGAGTGGAGGGGAATTTGCATATGTCCGTGTTGCAGTAAAGTTGCGGTACTGTGAAGGAGCATATTTGCTAAATAGTTAAAGTTATAGTTTCTAGAATGCTAATAAGATTATTTTTTGGGCAAATTATGTTGTCATGTCATGGGCAAGCTCCCAAAAAGACATCACATGAAAAACACGATTTTGGGCTGCTTTTATTTTATCGTTTTTTTGTGCTTGCCTTTGGCAGCATTTCATCACTCTGACCCCATAATTTTGCTGGCTAACTTTCCAAGTAAACAAACATGAAGCCAATCATTTGTATTGTTTGATGCAAATGGTGCTTCCTTATTAAAATGTAACGTGTGTGTGCATGAGTGCGTTCATTTGTAGCATTTCAACATCATTTAAAAAAGTGATCTGACTGAACATTCTTGATGTTTTATTTATATCGACGTCCCTTTTCAAACATTGTGCTTGATTTCTTTTTCAGGGAGCCAGAGAGACATCTTTCTAGTGCTCACTCATAACAGCTCTCCTATATAAAGCTACTGATAATAGACTATTGTGGTGAAATAATACTCATAAGTACTGAGTATAAATGCTGGCCTGAGTCAGAGCATCTGGAAGTCAATGGAAATTCAATCAACAACCTTACAACCAAAGAAACGTAGCAGTTCCACATCTGAATATGCATGATATAAATGTTCTGGTCACCTAAATATAAACAGGGCAACGTGTTTTCTGAATGTTATTTCTGAATGTGATTTCTGAATGGTCTGAACAAACAGAAAAGATTACATATGGTATCATAAGGTCAACTGTGTCACAGGTGTCTCAGAGTCATTACACCAATTTCTGGTCTGCTCCTTGTATGCACCTGGGCAAGGGTGGTCTTTCTTTATTAGTTTAGGCTCCGCCCCTCGCCCTGGTCCATGAACACAGCAGGCCAATAATTAGTGTTATGAGACACAGCTGTGTTTATCACACAGCAATGCCTCTCTTAAAAGCCAGCCGTTTCATTTGAGGTATGTTATAATGGTATAGCAGTGTTGGGGCATGACAAATAGGCTAATGTTTGTGATTGGCAAGGCTTATTATTTTAGCCCTATTGGTTAATCAGCTGTGAGGTCACTCCTACTTATAGATATCCTGCATTAATTACACCCAGTTACGGATAGAGGCCTTGTTTTAATATGCGAGTATCTGCAGATTGACTTTTGTCTTCACTTTGACTATGCACACTTAATGCTAAAAACACTTAATCAAATTACGGATTTGGATAACCAGGGTCTATAAAGACATGAGGGCAAACCCAACGTGAGATGAGTTTAGGACACTGGTGGTGATTCACTACCAGCAGGTCTACCATAATGATAATGTGCATTGAATGTTTGTGTTTATTTGTGTATCATTGCAAAGCACTTGCTCGAATTTCCTTCATTAAAGGCCCATTCTTCCAAGCTAAATGTAATTTCACATTGAACGCGATTGTTCGTTGCATTTTTTCCCAAGCCAATAAAATAATTACAAATCATACTCATACGATTGATTTATGACTTTGCAGCACATTTTCTAAATGTGATGTCAAACCGATGAAGAAGTTTCCTTCATTTGCGTGGGTTTGGTCTATTTACATGTGCTTTCTGAAGGTGCAATGCGTCGTGTTGAAATTGATGAAGATGTTTTTCTCATTTGCATGTCCTTTTTTTATGATGCGGTGCAACTAAAGGTACTCAGGGCCGACGTATTGCCTGATGTTTCATGTTATTATGGCTGGGGGGGTTGGGGGGCCCGTTACTTCACAGGTAAGCACAAAGAAGAACAAAGACATCGTCTTTGATCAAAGCAGTTTCTTTTTTGTATTGTTTTTTACCCTTTCTTTTAGGTTTCCCATTATCTTTGGTCTTTCATCCAATATACCCAATTATAAACCCATTATTAAAAAAAATACCTGTTTCGGCTACTTGCTACTCGTTACAGAGTGTAAACACAAAAACATTTAATACACCATTATCTTGAACTACGATTGGCCATTTGCCCAGTCTAACTAACCTAACAACCTGGGAGCCCAGGACTTAGTGTTAACTGTTATTATAAACCGAACGCTAAAGCCAAGAGAAGGGAAGTTGTGTCAGTACACCACGTCAGGACATCGACGGGGATTAGGGGCTGAGACGCTGGTCTGGTCCATCAGCGTCTTGGATTGTCTTTAATCCAGCCCTGATTTGATCCGCCCAACCAAAAAGTTAATTACACAGCGCAACGCTCAGCAGTAGGAACTCTGTAAAAGTCAGTAGCGTTCCGGGTTCAACCATTGTTCTCTTCCCCAGACCAGCTGAAACGGGTTGCATTCATTCCGCAATCGTCCTTTACTGTCGATTATTGCACGTTAGTTAGGCTATTAGGAAGCCTATATCTCTCCTAGAGGAGGTTAGTATGGCTAGTACAGAGACAGAACAATTACAGTTTTTCTCGATTGTATACACACGAAAAATGGAACTATGCACACAATTCTGAAAACTTGAAGCTGATGTATCAACTGCAAGACTGCAGACTGCTAAACTAGAGAGAGATATTCATTCGATAGCTGTGTTTATTGTTCGGCGGAAAAAAACAGTTTTGAGAAGAATTTGTGTCGTTTTGACAAAATGATTAACTCTTCTCAGGTTTGTGTTTAGAGTTTTGAGAAATTGAGCTATCGTTTTAGAAAAAGTGTTTAAACGATTGAGAAAAACTGTAATTAATTTGCCTTTATCTCTTTGTTTCAAAATATTCGTCTGAACACACACACACACACACACACACACACACACACACACACACACACACACACACAGTATTCTGTCTCTCTTCTCTCTGGGGGACATTCATGTGCTCCTGTGTGTGTGGGGGGGGGGGCGGGGGGCTATGCAGGAGTTTGCAGCTGGTCTTCATCACTCTTTCAGGACGACTAGCTGGTCTTCATCTCTCTTCAAGGACCACTACCATGAAATAACACTGGCTTATTTAGAGCCTTTTCACACACACACACACACACGCACACACACACACACACACACACATACACGCACACACACACACACACACACACACACACACACACACACACACACACACACACACACACACACACACACACATACACACATTAGACACTATACACACACAGTGTTCCCCTTCAACATTGAAGCAAATAGCGATACACAGGCAATGCTACATGAAGACACACACACATGCACGCATACCCCCCACCCCCACGCACACACACACACACACACACACACACACACACACACACACACACACACACACACACACACACACACACACACACACACACACACACACACACACACACACACACACACGTGTGTGTGTGTGTGTGTGTGTGTGTGTGCGTGTGTGTGTGTGTGTGTGTGTGTGTGTGTGTGTGTGTGTGTGTGTGTGTGTGTGTGTGTGTGTGTGTGCGTGTTAATGGACCCTCTGCTCCGCTGACCCCTTGGTGGACCTGTGTGAGCAGCCTGTCACATTAGGACATTGCTGAGAAAACATGCCCCGATCGCCCCCCGCAGCCCTGGCACCGCTCATCAAGCACACTGGTACAGAGAGAGAGAGAGAGAGAGAGAGAGAGAGAGAGAGAGAGAGAGAGAGAGAGAGAGAGAGAGAGAGAGAGAGAGCTGTTGGGATTGAGAAAGTTGGAAAGAGGGTGATAGGTTTTTGGAGAGGGGGATAAAGAAGTGGGGAAGGTAGGGGGAAGAGTTGGGATGCAGGAAGGGAGGGAGGGAAGTAAGAGTTAAGGATTGAGAGGAAGAAGGGATTAGGATGACCACGGTGTCACTGACTTGTAACTCAAACCGTGACCTTTGACCTGTGTTGCGTATGTTATTTGGGCTCCATGCCTAAAGAGCCCACTCGTTATTTAAATCAGGGGATGAGGGAATCCGCTGATGGAACGTCCTGTCATAACATGCCCGACCGCAAGGTATCGGGTGGAAACACGACCAAATTTGGGACAGATTTCCAAACCAGCCAAACAAAGTCCTTTTTCGGTTAAGGTGACACAGGCTTTACGAGCAGCTTTAAAAACAACATGGCGGTCAGACACAAGCAGATCCGATGTCCCACCGAGCCGCCATGACGCCCAAAGCCCCCCTCCCCTACTGCGTTTAACAGCGTGTTTATGGGTATAGCTCCTCTTGGACGCAGGACTCCCACTAGAAACTCTGGTTTTATGAGTAGAAGTTGTCACCGAAGTGCTGTTTTTACGTTGTTCCTGTGAGGGGGGTTGCAGTCTGGAATCCGAGTCTGTCCCGTTCAAATTCGTGATTTATGAGAACATGGAGGCATTTTTAAGTTTAATCGTTTTTTCAAATGTTTTTCTTTTATGAGGCTTTTGGGGGAGAATGTGCATACTAGTGAAATAATCGAAACAATTTACAGTAAAAAAAAGTACACTCCAGTTGTAGTCGGCTATATGTCAACGATTTTTGAAGGATTTATATATGTATATATATAAAATATACCAAATGTATTTTATGTAAGCTTTTCCAGCTCAAAGACCATCCAATAAATAGCCACATTGGTGTCTTAAATTTTGATTCAAATTGATAATCACTCACACACATAAAAATTGACAGAAAAAATAGACACTCCAATGCATTTCGAGTAGCAGTTTTCATGCTTTTATATACTTTTTTAACATTTTAAACACAAGTAAACGCAAATAAAAAAAGTATGATATTGATAAATGTTTTTCAAATAACACATGAAC